>NC_057805.1:320041364-320335918 GCF_018294505.1 Triticum aestivum
GGCGGTGACACGTGGCGGCGGCGCAGGCGGGCGGACGTGTCCGTCGGCAGACGATTTCGTCCGGCGGCGCGCGGTGGAGAAACTAGCGTTTCGACTGCGATTTCGTTTTTCGGGATGCCCACATATTTATAGGTAGAGGGAGCTAGGAGGCTCCAAATGAGGTGCGGTTTTCGCCCACACGATCGTGATCGAAAGACCTAGAGCATGGAGGAGAGTTTGGTGGGTTTTGGGCTGGTTTTAGAGGGGGTTTTTGCTGGACACTCAAATGGACTTTGCGGATGCCCGGTTAACCGTTGGAGTACCAAACGACCTCCGAATGGAACGAAACTTGACCGGTAGTCTCTGGGTGGTATAATAAGGCCACTTGACAAGCCTCGGTCCATTCGGAGAAAGTTTGACACACGCACACGAAAGAAAACAAGAGGGGTGCACCGGAGGAGATAGGAGCGCCGGATTGGAAAACGGACAACGGGGAAAATGCTCGGATGCATGAGACGAACACGTATGCAAATGCAATGCACATGATGACATGAAATGAAAATGCATGACATGACAAAATAAAAAACGAAAGACAAAACCCGACAACGGAGGGAATATCATAACACATAGCCGAAAAGGCAAGAGTCGGAGTTACAAATATGGCAAGTTACATGCGCGGTGTTACAAAAGTTGATAATGATAATGCAACATATTTGTTGCACTGCCGTTTAGGTCATATTGGTGTGAAGCGCATGAAGAAACTCCATGCAGATGGGCTTTTGGAATCACTTGATTATGAATCCTTTAATACTTGCGAACCATGCCTCATGGGCAAGATGACTAAAACTCCGTTCTCCGGAACAATGGAGCGAGCTAATGAGTTTGGAAATAATACATACCGATGAATGCGGTCTGATGAGTGTTGAGGCTCGCGGTGGGTATTGTTATTTTCTTACCTTTCACAGATGATTTGTGCGGATATGGGTATATCTACTTAATGAAACACAAGTCTGAAACATTTGAAAAGTTCAAAGAATTTCAGAGTCAAGTGGAGAATCATCATAACAAGAAAATAAAGTTTTTACGATCTAATCGCGGAGGCAAATACTTGAGTTACGAGTTTGACCTTCATTTAAAACAATGTGGAATAGTTTCACAACTCACGCCACCTGGAACACCACATCGTAATGGTGTGTCCGAACATCATAACCGTACTTTATTAGATATATGGTGCGATCTATGATGTCTCTTACCGATTTACCACTATCGTTTTGGGGTTATGCATTAGACATAGCTGCATTCACGTTAAATAGGGCACCGTCTAAATCCGTTGAGACGATACTGGATGAATTGTGGTTTGGCAAGAAACCTAAGCTGTCGTTTCTTAAAGTTTGGGGTTGCGACACTTATGTCAAAAGGCTTCAGCCTGATAAGCTGGAACCCAAATCGGAGAAGTGCGTCTTCATAGGATACCTAAATAAACAATTGGGTACACCATCTAACACATATCCGAAGGCAAGATCTTTGTTGCCAAGAATGGAAACTTTCTAGAGAAGGAGTTTATCTCGAAAGAAGTGAGTGGGTGGAAAGTAGAACTTGATGAGGTAATTGTACCTTCTCTCGAATTGGAAGGTAGGTCATCACAGAAAACCATTCCCATGATGGCTACACCAAGTAGATAGGAAGCTAACGATAATGATCAAGAAACTTCAGATCAAGTTACTACTGAACCTCGTAGGTCAACCAGAGCACGATCTGCACCAGAGTGGTACGGTAATCCTGTTCTGGAAATCATGTTACTAGACCATGACGAACCTACGAACTATGAAGAAGCTATGATGAGCCCAGATTCCGATAAATGGCTTGAGGCCATGAAATCTGAGATAGGATCCATGTATGAGAACAAAGTATGGACTTTGCTGGACTTGCCCGATGATCTGTGAGCCATAGAGAATAAATGGATCTTCAAGAAGAAGACTGATGCAGATGGTAATGTTACAGTCTACAAAGCTCGACTTGTCGCAAAAGGTTTTCGACAAGTTCAAGGAGTTGACTACGATGAGACTTTCTCACCCATAGAGATACTTTAGTCTGTCCGAATCATGTTAGCAATTGCCGCATTTTATGATTATGAAATCTGGCAAATGGACGTCAAAACTGCATTCCTTAATGGATTTCTTAAGGATGAGTTGTATATGATGCAACCAGAAGGTTGTGTCGATCCTAAAGGTGCCAACAAAGTGTGCAAGCTCCAACGATCCATCTATGGACTGGTGCCAGCATCACGAAGTTGGAATATACACTTTGATGAGGTGATCAAAGCATATGGTTTTATACAGACTTTCGGAGAAGCCTATATTTACAAGAAAGTGTGTGGGAGCTCTGTAGCATTTCTAATATTATATGTGGATGACATATTGTTGATTGGAACTGATGTAGAATTTCTGGATAACATAAAAGGATACTTGAATAAGAGATTTTCAATGAAAGACCTCGGTGAAGCTACTTATATATTGGGCATCAAGATCTATAGAGATAGATCAAGACGCTTAATAGGACTTTCACAAAGCACATACTTTGATAAAGTTTTGAAGAAGTTCAAAATGGATCAGTCAAGCAAAGGGTTCTTGCCTGTGTTACAAGGTGTGAAGTTGAGTCAGACTCAATGCCTGACCACTTCAGAAGATAGAGAGAAAATGAAAGTCATTCCCTATGCCTCAGCCATAGGTTCAATCGTGTATGCTATGTTGTGTACCAGACCTGATGTGTGCCTTGCTATAAGTATAGTAGGGAGGTACCAAAGTAATCCAGGAGTGGATCACTGGACAACGGTCAAGAACATCCCGAAGGACCTGAAAAGGACTAAGGATATGTTTCTCGTTTATGGAGGTGACAAAGAGCTCATCGTAAATGGTTACGTCGATGCTAGTTTTGACACTGATCCGGATGACTCTAAGTCACAAACCGGATACGTATTTATATTGAATGGTGGAGCTGTCAGTTGGTGCAGTTCCAAGCAGAGCGTCGTGGCGGGATCTACGTGTGAAGCGGAGTACATAGTTGCTTCGGAAGCAGCAAATGAAGGACTCTGGATGAAGGAGTTCATAACCAATCTAGGTGTAATACCTAGTGCATCGTGTCCAATGAAAATATTTTGTGACAATACTGGAGCATTTGCCTTAGCGAAGGAATCCAGATTTCACAAAAGAACCAAACACATCAAGAGACGCTTCAACTCCATCCGTGATCAAGTCAGGGAGGGAGACATAGAGATTTTCAAAATACATACGGATCTGAATGTAACAGACCTATTGACTAAGCCTCTTCCACGAGCAAAACATGATCAGCACCAAGACTCCATGGGTGTTAGAATCATTACAATGTAATCTAGATTATTGACTCTAGTGCAAGTGGGAGACTAAAGGAAATATGCTCTAGAGGCAATAATAAAGTTGTTATTTTATATTTCGTTGTTTATGATAAATGTTTATTATTCATGCTAGAATTGTATTGATCGGAAACCCAAATACATGTGTGAATACATAGACAAACACTGTGTCCCTAGTGAGCCTCTACTTGACTAGCTTGTTGATCAAAGATGGTTAAGGTTTCCTAACCATGGACATGTGTTGTCATTTGATAACGGGATCACATCATTAGGAGAATGATGTGATGGACAAGACCCATCCGTTAGCTTAGCATATCGATCGTTCAGTTTTATTGCTATTGCTTTCTTCATGTCACATACATATTCCTTTGACTATGAGATTATGCAACTCCCGGATACCGGAGGAATACCTTGTGTGCTATCAAACGTCACAACGTAACTGGGTGATTATAAAGATGCTCTACAGGTATCTCTGAAGGTGCTTGTTGGGTTGGCATAGATCGAGATTAGGATTTGTCACTCCGAGTATCAGAGAGGTATCTCTGGGCCCTCTCGGTAATACACATCATAATAAGCCTTGCAAGCAAAGTCACTAAGGAGTTAGTTACGAGATGATATATTAGGGAACGAGTAAAGAGACTTTCGGGTAACGAGATTGAACTAGGTATGTAGATACCGACGATCGAATCTCGGGCAAATAACATACCGAGACAAATGGAATAACGTATGTTGTCATAACAGTTCAACCAATAAAGATCTTCGTAGAATATGGCGAAGAGAGTTTATCTTCTGTGTTAAATCACAACCCCTCCAACCAACGTAGTCCTTGTGCAGAAGAACGAACTGGTCTACCAAATTCCTTGCCGCCATCGAGCATCACTGGTTATCTCTACTTCACCTCTTTTTCATTCGAACTGTTTCAGTCATGTGATATGTCTCGACGCATGCTTTTAGTTTCCATTAGATATTTTATTTTTGCTCAATGTACTTTGTTTTCATTCGCTCCGCTGTCTGGTTGCGAGAGTTTTGATATTTCTGAAGAAATTTTAAAACTCTCATTCACCCCCCCTGGCAGACATACTTCGTTCCTACAATTGGTATTAGAGCAAGGTACTCCTTGACTCTGCTCATTTTGGTCTAACCACCTTGGAGTTTAAGTATGTCTTCAGTGAGCTACAAGTCGCACCTCAAGATTCCCATCTTCGATGGGAAAACTATCCCTTCTGGAAAGATAAGATGAAGATCCGTCTTCGAGCTATTGACGATGATATGTGGAACATGGTGCAGAATGGAGTCACGATTGAAGTGCCCCAAGTACCCACTAACCGCGAGAAGAGACTCATTCAATTGGATGCTCAAGCCAAAGATGAAAATGGTGGCCATCTCTCTCGTGCTCAATTTCCTCTCTATCGTCAGTGTCAAATGGCAAAGGAATTGTGGGACATTCTCGAGAAGTTTAATGAGGGTGTTTGAACAAAGAAAGAAGCTCGCATTGATACTCTTCGGGCGAAATTCAATCGGTTCAAACAAATCGGAAATGAAAGCTGCCAGCAAACTTTGGATCGTCTGAGTGACATTGCAAACGATCTGCAAGGTCTTGGTGCGAAGATATCACTGATCATGAAGTTGTGAAGAAACTGCTCTGATCTCTTCACAGCTCATTCGACACACTAGTTCTGATGATCAGGGAACGAGCTGATTTCAAATATGTCAACTCTGCTGATATCATGGAAAGGCTAAACACTCACGAAGAACAAGAAGAAGAAAAGAGAGATCTCTATGGCTCTAGTCACCGCAAAAGTCATGCTCTCAAGGCTGTGGCTGATTCTTGCTCAGAAGGAAATGCTGAAGAAGATTCAGATGACCCAAAAAGGATCAGCAAAGATCTGTACTGCTCACGAAAAGATTCCAGCGCCTCCACGGGAATAATCAGTTTCAGAAGAAAGGATCTAGCAACTCTGGCGGTTCAAAATCTTCATCAAAACCCACGGGAGATTACACCTTCTTCAAGTGCAAAAAGCCAGGACATTTCATTTTGGACTGTCCTCTCTGGGAAGCTGAAATCTGTGCTAGTGGAAGATATGATTCAGGAAACTACCATGGCAAAAGCAAGAGCAAGAACTACGACTCCGATGATGAGAAGAAAACGAAGAAGTTCTTCAAGAACAAGGATAGCTCCTCCTCCAAGTCTTCATCAAGATCTTCCTCGAGTAATCCTTCCAAGTACTCCTCCAACCGCAAGAATATCTTTCGCAAGGCCAAGGCGTACATCGGCAAGGAGATGGACTCCAATGAAAAGAATCATCTAACTCCGAAGAAGCCGATGAGGATTCTGACTCTGGCATAGCTGGTATAGCATGTGCCACCACCTTGCACCAAACTTCTTTGAGAATCATTCAAGGGACGACGAATCTCCTGCCTACTGCTTCATGGCCAAAGCTTCGAACGAAAAGGTATCCTCCAAACATCGCAAGGTTCACTCTAGTGATCAATATTCTTCGGATGAGGATGACCATGCACTGGTCAAAATTGTAATATACAACAAAACTCTCTTGAGAAAATTGAGAAAACCCCCAGAAAATCTGAAGGGTTGTTGGTTGAGGAGATGGAGAAAAATCAGTCGTTGACAGACGAGTATTCCACTCTTATGTCACGAATGGAAGAACTATCAAGTCGTCATGATTTTCTCTCGGCTGACCATGAGAGATTGACCTATGATTACCTGAAAAGGAAACATGACCTCGAGTCGCTGAGAGAGGCTCATGAGGATTTGATCAAAGAAAGTTCTCTTCTCACCCAACAACTCAAAGAGAAACCTGAAGTGTTTGTTCCACCTTGCTTAAAATGCCTTGAACGCAGCAATGCTGAAGCAAATGTTGAATCTTCTGTGAATGATAACCCCTCTATCGAGGAAAATGATTCTGTGTCTGATGAGAATGCTAGGTTGAAGGATCTTATTCAGACAGGAATGTTCAAGTCTCTCAAAGGGCATCAAACCCTTTGTGATGTTCTGAAGAAATCTATTCGTCACAAAAATCCCAGGAAAGAAGGTATCGGTTTCGAAAGGAAACTGAATGAAAATGGCACCTACTGGGAACCTGATCAATATCCTCGCACTATGTGGGTGCCTGCCAAGAGCAAAACGCTCGATCCAGCTTTGCTTTCGGGATACAACTCACCTATCCCTGAATACTCTCTTGATGATTCTCTGGACAACTATAGGCTGTTCAAAAACCAATATGGTGAGGCTGTTGCTCGCTATGTTGGACCAAACAGCAGGAATGGCCCCCCAAAGAAAGCTATATGGGTGCCCAGGAAAACTATCGAAGCATTGCCTGTTACCACGTTACTAACCATGCATGCACAAAATGCTCGTTACTTTCTTGAAAAAGTTTGACAGAATGAGTACATGCATACCTCATTAAACCACTATACTCATTCATATGGAAAGAATTTCAGTGCCTATTCTTTCGATTATGCTCACACTACTTTGAGTAACAATTATGGTTACCGAAAGTAATCATATCCTACTCGCTCTAGTGTGTCGAAGCTATTGGGGAACGTTGCATGGAAAACAAAAACATTCTATGCACACGCAAGATATCCATGGAGATGCATAGCTATGAGAGGGGATAGTATGTCTACGTACCCTCATAGACCGTAAAGCAGAAGCGTTTATCAACGCGGTTGATGTAGTTGAACACCTTTGCAATCCAACCGATCAAGTACCGAACGTACGACACCTCCGCGTTCAGCACACGTTCAGCTCGATGACGTCCTCACCTTCTTGATCCAGCAAGATGGGTGAAGTAGTAGATGGGTTCCGGTAGCACGACGGCGTGGTGATGCAACTATCTCCGTAGGGCTTCGCCAAGCACTATGAAAATATGACCGAGGATGAACTAGAGGGAGAGTGGCGCCGCACACGGCTTGGGGATCGTGGTGTGTGTTGCCCCTCTCCCTCCACACATATTATATATAGGTGGGGGAGGAGGGGAGGCATCCTAGGGTTCCCACAAGGGGCCGGCGGCCACCTTGGGCCTTGCCCTAGTGGCGTCCCCCTTGCCTTCTTAGGCGCGCGGGGAAAGGCATGGGAGGGTGCCCCCATTTCCTTTCTCCCATGGGGAGGGGAAGGCAGAAGGAGCTAGCCCTTCCACCTTTCCTTCCCAAGGGCCGGCGGCCAGGGAGAGGGCGCGCCAGCCCCTTGTGGGTTGGTGTGTGCCTCCCCTTGGCCCATTAGACCCATATAATGCTCGTAGGTCTCCCGGAACTCCTTCCGGTGACCCGATGAATACTCGGTACATCCCAAAACCTTTCCGGTGACCCGATGAATACTCGGTACATCCCGAAACCTTTCCAGTGACCAAACAACATCGTCCTATATATCAATCTTTTTTACCTCCGGAGCTCCTCGACATATCTGTGATCTCATCCAGGACTCCTAACAACATTCGGTCACCAATTCACATAACTCATATAATATTATATCGTCAACGAACGTTAAGCATGCGGACCCTACAGGTTCGAGAATGATGTAGACATGACCGAGACGCCTCTCCGGTCAATAACCAATAGTGGAACCAAGATGCCCATATTGGTTCCTACATATTCTATGAAGATCTTTATCGGTCGAACCTTTATGACAACACACGTAATTCCCTTTGTCTGTCGGTATGTTATTTTCCCAAGATTCGATCGTTGGTATCTCCATACCTAGTTCAATCTCGTTACTCGCAAGTCTCTTTACTCATTCCCTAATATATCATCTCGTGACTAACTCCTTAGTGACTTTGCTCGCAAGCTTCTTGTGATGCTGTATTACCGAGAGGGCCCAGAGATACCTCTCCGATATACGGAGTGACAAATCCCAATCTTGATTCACGCCAACTCAATAGACACCTTCGGAGATACCTATAGTGCATCTTTATGATCCCCCAGTTACATTGTGATGTTTGATAGCACACAAGGTATTCCTCCGGTATCCGAGAGTTGCATGATCTCATGGTCGAAGAAACTTGTATTTGACATTAAGAAAGCAGTAGCAATAACTGAACGATCATATGTTATGCTAACGGTTGGGTCTTGTCCGTCACATCATTCTCCTAATGATGTGATCCCGTTATCAAGTGACAACTCATGTCTATGGTTAGGAAACCTTAACCATCTTTGATCAACGAGCTAATCTAGTAGAGGCTTACTAGGGACACGGTATTTGTTTATATATTCACACATGTATTTATGTCCTTGTCAATACAATTCTAGCATGAATAATAAACCTTTATCATGATTAAGGAAATATAATAATAACAACTTTATTATTGCCTCTAGGGCATATTTCCATCAGTCTCCCACTTGCACTAGAGTCAATAATCCAGTTCACATCGCTATGTGATTAACACCCATAGTTCACATCGCCATGTGACTGATACCCAAAGAGTTTACTAGAGTCCATAATCTAGTTCACATCACCATGTGATTAATACCCAAAGAGTGCTAAGGTGTGATCATGTTTTGCTTGTGAGGTGAGGTTTAGTCAACAGGTCTGTTACATTCAGATCCGTGTGTATTTTGCAAATTTCTATGTCTAAAATGCTCTGCATGGAACTACTCTAGCTAATTGCTCCCACTTTCAATACATATCCAGATTGATACTTAGAGTCATCCGAATTGGTGTCAAAGCTTGTATCGACGTAACCCTTTACGATGAACTCTTTATCACCTCCGTAACCGAGAAACATTTCCTTAGTCCTCTTAGGTAACTAAGGATAATTTTGACCGCTGCCCAGCGATCCACTCCTGGATAACCATTGTACCCCCTTTCCAAACTCATGGCAAGGCACACAATAGGTCTGATACACAGCATGGCACACTTTATAGAACCTATGCCTGAGGCACAGGGAATGACTTTCATTCTCTCTCGATCTTCTGTCGTGGTCGGGCTTTGAGTCTTACTCAACTTCACACCTTGCAACACAGGCAAGAACCCTTTCTTTGACTAATCCATTTTGAACTTCTTCAAAACTTTGCCAAGGTATGTGCTTTGTGAAAGTCCTATTAAGCGTCTCGATCTATCCCTATAGATCTTGATGCCCAATATGTAAGTAGCTTCACCGAGGTCTTTCATTGAAAAATTCTTGTTCAAGTATCCTTTTATGCAGAAATTCTATATCATTTCCAATCAGCAATATGTTATCCACATATAATATCAGAAATGCTACAGAGCTCCCACTCACTTTCTTGTAAATATAGGCTTCACCATCAGTCTGTATAAAACCATATGCTTTGATCATATCATCAAAGCGTATATTCCAACTCCAAGATGCTTACACCAATCCATAGATGGATCGCTGGAGCTTGCACACTTCGTTAGCACCTTTAGGATCATCAAAACCTTCTGGTTGCACCATATATAACTCTTCTTTAAGAAATCCATTAAGGAATGCAGTTTTGACGTCCATTTTCCAGATTTCATAATCATAAAATGTGGCAATTGCTAATAAGAGTCGGACAGACTTAAGCATCGCTACGGGTGAGAAAGTCTCATCATAGTCAACCCCTTGAATTTTTCAAAAACCTTTTGCGACAAGTCGAGCTTTGTAGACAGTGACATTACCATCAGCGTCCGTCTTCTTCTTGAAGATCCATTTATTCTCAATGGCTTGCTGATCATTGGGCAAGTCCACCAAAGTCCACACCTTGTTCTCATGCATGGATCCTATCTCATATTTCATGGCCTCAAGCCATTTATCGGAACCTGGGCTCATCATAGCTTCTTCATAGTTCGTAGGTTCGCCGTGGTCTAATAACATGACTACTAGGACAGGATTACCGTACCATTTTGGCGTGGAACGTGTTCTGTTCGACCTACGAGGTCCAGTAGTAACTTGATCCAAAGTTTCATGGTCATCATCATTAGCTTCCTCTCTAGTTGGTGTAGGCATCAAGGGAACGGTTTTCTCTGATGTGTTACTTTCCAATTCGAGAGAAGGTACAATTAACTCATCAAGTTGTACTTTCCTCCCACTCACTTCTTTCGAGAGAAACTCCTTATCTAGAAAGGATCCATTCTTGGCAACAAAGACCTTGCCTTTGGATCTGTGGTAGATGGTGTACCCAATAGTTTTCTTAGGGTATCCTATGAAGACGCACATCTCCGATTTGGGTTCAAGCTTATCAGGCAAAAGCCTTTTGACATCAGTGTCGCATCCCCAAACTTTAAGAAATGACAACTTAGGTTTCTTGCCAAACCACAGTTCATACAGTGTCGTCTCAACAGATTTGGATGGTGCCCTATTTAACGTGAATGCGGCTGTCTCTAATGCAAAACCCCAAAATGATAAAGGCAAATCGGTAAGAGACATCATAGATCGCACCATATCTAGTAAAGTACGGTTACGACGTTCGGACACACCATTACGCTGTGGTGTTCCTGGTAGCGTGAGTTGTGAAACAATTCCACATTGTTTTAAATGAAGGCCAAACCCATAACTCAAATATTCACCCTCATGATCAGACCGTAGAAACTTTATTTTCTTGTTACGATGATTCTCTACTTCACTATGAAATTCTTTGAACTTTTGAAATGTTTCAGACTTGTGTTTCTTCAAGTAGATATACCCATACCTACTCAAATCATCTGTAAAGCTTAGAAAATAACGATACCCACCGCATGCCTCAACACTCATCGGACCGCATACATCGTTATGTATTATGTCCGATAAGTCATTAGCTCACTCCATTGTTCTGGAGAATAGAGTTTTAGTCATCTTACCCATGAGGCGTGGTTCGCAAGTATCAAATGATTCATAATCAAGTGATTACAAAATCCATCCGCATGGAGTTTTTTCATGCGTTTTACACCAATATGACCTAAACCGCAGTGCCACAAGTATGTTGCACTACCATTATCAACTTTGCATATTTTGGCATCAATATTATGAATGTGTGTATCACTATGATCGAGATTCAATAAACCATTTACATTGGGTGTATGACCATAGAAGGATTTTTTCATGTAAACAGAACAACTATTATTCTGTGACTTAAATGAATAACCGTATTTGCAATAAACACGATCTAATCATATTCATGCTCAGCGCACACACCAAATAACATTTATTTAGGCTCAACACAAATCCCGAAGATAGAGGGAGTGTGCGATGGTGATCATATCAATCTTGGAAACACGTCCAATACTCATCGTCACCTCGCCCTTAACTAGTCTCGTTTATTCTGTAACACGTGTTTCGAGTTTCTAATCTTAGGAACTGAACCGGTATCAAATACCCAGGCGCTACTACGAGCACCAGTAAGGTACACATCAATAACATGTATATCAAATATAGCTTTGTTTACTTTGCCATCCTTCTTATCTGCCAAGTATTTAGAGTTCTGCTTCCAGCGACCATTTTCTTTGCAGTAGAAGCACTCAGTCTTAGGCTTGGGTCCAACTTTGGGCTTCTTCACGGGAGCAGCAACTTGTTTGCCATTCTTCCTGAATTTCCCTTTCTTTCCCTTGCCCTTTTTCTTGATACTAGTGGTCTTATTAACCATCAACACTTGATGCTCTTTCTTGATTTCTAACTCCTCTTATTTCAGTATCGCGAAGAGCTCGGAAATCATTTTAGTCATTCCTTGCATATTATAGTTCATCACGAAGCTCTAGTAGCTTGGTGATAGTGACTGGAGAACTCTGTCAATCACTATCTTATCTGGAAGATTAACTCCCACTTAATTCAAGCAATTGTATTACACACACAATGTGAGCACATGCTTACTGGCTGAGCTATTCTCCTCCATCTTGTAGGCAAAGTACTCGTCGGAGGACGCATACCTCTCAATACGGGCATGAGCTTGAAATACCAATTTCAGCTCTTGGAACATCTCATATGTTCCATGGCGTTCAAAATGTCTTTGGATCCCCGATTCTAAGCCTTAAACCATGGCGCACTAAACTACCAAGTAGTCATCAAATCGAGCTTGTCAAACGTTCATAATGTCTGCATCAGCTCCTGCAACAGATCTGTCACCTAGCGGTGCATCAAGGACATAATTCTTCTATGCAGCAACGAGGATAATCCTCAGATCATGGACCCAGTCCGCATTATTGCTACCATCATCTTTCAACTTAGTTTTCTCAATAGATTCATTATTATTTTCACCCATATATCATTTTAAAATTGGGGGAAGCTACATCGCGAGCTATTGAACTACAACATAATTTGCAAACATATTTTGACTATTTTTATGATAAATTAAGTTCAATTAATTAAATTACTAATGAACTCCCACTTAAATTAAAATCCCTCAAGTTATCTAAGTGATACATGATCCAAATCAACTAACCCATTTCCGATCATCATGTGAGATGGGGTAGTCATCAATGGTGAACATCTCTATGTTGATCATATCTACTATATGACTCACGTTCGACCTTTCGGTCTCCAGTGCTCCGAGACCATGTCTGTACATGCTAGGCTCGTCAAGTTTAACCCAAGTATTCTGCATGTGCAAAATTGTCTTACACCCGCTGTATGTGAATGTAGAGTCTATCACACCCGATCATCACGAGGTGCTTCGAAACGATGAACTTTGGCAATGGTGCATACTCAGGGAGAACACTTTTATCTTGAAATTAAGTGAAGGGATCATCTTATAATGCTTCCGTCGTTCTAAGACAAATAAGATGCATAAAAGATAAATATCACATGCAATCAAAATATGTGACATGATATGGCCATCATCATCTTGTGCTTTTCATTTCCATCTTCAAAGCATCGTCATGATCTCCATCGTCACCGGCTCGATACCTTGATCTCCATCATTGTGTCGAGTTCGTCTCGCCAACTATTGGTTCTACAACTATTGCTAACGCATAGCGATAAAGTAACGCAATTACATGGCGCTTGCATTTCATACAGTAATTAAGAGACAACCCTAAGGCTCCTGCCGGTTGTCGATATTACAAAACATGATCATCTCATACAACAACGTATATCACATCATGTCTTGACCATATCACATCACAACATGCCCTGAAAAAACAAATTAGACGTCTTATACTTTGTTGTTGCAAGTTTTACATGGCTGCTATGGGCAACTTGCAAGAACTGTTCTTACCTACGCAAAACCACAACGGTTATTTATCAAGTTTGCTGTTTTAACCTTCTTCAAGGACCGGCCGTAGTCAAATTCGATTCAACTAAATTAGGAGAAATAGACATCCGCGAGCCACCTTTATGCAAAATAAGTTGCATGTCAGTCGGTGGAACCAATCTCATGTGCGTGGACATGTTAGGTTGGTCTGGGCCGCTTCATCCCACAATACCGCCGAATCAAAATAAGACGTTGGTCGTAAGAAGTATGACCATCACCTCCCACAACTTCTTTGTGTTCTACTCGTGCATATCATCTACGCATAGACCTGGCTCGGATGCCACTGTTGGGGAACATTGCATGGAAAACAAAAAAAATTCTACGCACACGCAAGATCTATCCATGGAGATGCATAGCTACGAGAGGACAGAGTATGTCTACGTACCCTCGTAGACTGTAAAGCGGAAGCGTTTATCAACGCGGTTGATGTAGTCGAACACCTTCGCGATCCAACTAATCAATTACAGAACGTACGGCACCTCCGCGTTCAGCACACATTCAGCTCGATGACGTTCTCGCCTTCTTGATCCAGCAAGACGGGCGAAGTAGTAGATGAGTTCCGGCAGCATGACAGTGTGGTAACGGTGGTGATGCAACTATCTCCGCAGGGCTTCGCCAAGCACGATGAAAATATGACCGAGGACAAACTAGATGGGAAGGGGCGCCGCACACGGCTTGGGGATCGTGGTGTGTGTTGCCCCTCTCCCTCCACACATATATATAGGTGGGGGAGGATGGGAGGCAGCCTAGGGTTCCCCAAAGGGGTCGGCAGCCACCTTAGGCCTTGCCCTAGCCGCCCCCTTGCCTTCTTAGGCGCGCTGGGAAAGGCAGGGGAGGGTGCCCCCCCTTCCTTTCTCCCATGAGGAGGGGAAGGCAGGAGGGGCTAGCCCTCCCACCTTTCCTTCCCTAGGTCCGGCGGCCAGGGAGAGGGCGCGCCAACCCCTTGTGGGCTGGTGTGTGCCTCCCCTTGGCCCATTAGGCCCATATAATCCCCGTAGGTCTCCGAGAACTCCTTCTGGTGACCCGATGAATACCCGGTACATCCCGAAACCTTTCTGGTGACCAAATAGATTCGTCCTATATATCAATCTTCACCTTCGGACCATTCCGGAGCTCCTCGTCATGTCTGTGATCTCATCTGGGACTCCGACCAACATTCAGTCACCAATTCACATAACTCATATAATATTATATCATTAACAAACGTTAAGCGTGCGGACCCTACGGGTTCGAGAATGATGTAGACATGACCGAGACGCCTCTCCAGTCAATAACCAATAGTGGAACCTGGATGCCCGTATTGGTTCCTACATATTCTACGAAGATCTTTATCGGTCGAACCTTTATGACAACATACGTAATTCCCTTTGTCTGTCGGTATGTTATTTGCCCGAGATTCGATCGTCGGTATCTCCATACCTAGTTCAATCTCGTTACTGGCAAGTCTCTTTACTCGTTCCGTAATACATCATCTCGTAACTAACTCCTTAGTCACTTTGCTTGCAAGCTTCTTGTGATGATGTATTACCGAGAGGGCCCAGAGATACCTCTCCGATATACGGAGTGACAAATCCCAATCTTGATTCATGCCAACTCAACAGACACCTTCGGAGATACCTGTAGAGCATCTTTATGTTCACCCAGTTACATTGTGACATTTGATAGTACACAAGGTATTCCTCCGGTATCCGGGAGTTGCATGATCTCATGGTCGAAGAAACATGTATTTGACATTACGAAAGCAGTAGCAATAAACTGAACGATCATATGCTATGCTAACTGTTGGGTCTTGTCCATCACATCATTCTCCTAATGATGTGATCCCGTTATCAAGTGAAAACTCATGTCTATGGTTAGGAAACCTTAACCATCTTTGATCAACGAGCTAGTCTACTAGAGGCTTACTAGGGACATGGTATTTCTTTATATATTCACACATGTATTTAAGTTACCAGTCAATACAATTCTAGCGTGAATAATAAACCTTTAACATGAATAAGGAAATATAATAATAACAACTTTATTATTGCCTCTAGGGCATATTTCCATCAGAAAGCCACCTGCAAAGATGTGGGTGGTTAAGAAAGCCTAATTCTTCTACAGGACTATGTCTCCGGGTGTATCGAATGGGTAATGGACAGTGGATGCACTAGTCATATGACTGGAGACGAGTCCCTGTTTGTCAACCCCAACTTAACGGCCTCATCTCTGAAGTATATCACTTTTGGCAACAACAACAAAGGAAAGGTAATTGGGTTAGGTAAAATTGCGATATCCAGAGACAAGACTACTGATGATGTTTTACTTGTTCAGTCCCTTGGATTCAATATCATGTCAGTTGGCAAGCTTTGTGATTTAGGCATGATAGTCTATTTTCTATATCCAAATGCATTATCTTTTTGGCCTCTGACAATTCCTTCGTCTTCGAGGGAAATAGAAAAGGTGGTTTATATATTGTGGACTTTTCTAAGGGTCCCTTGGTCTAAACTTGTTTTCTTGCAAATGCAACCGAAGGATGGCTGTGGCACCGAAGAATTGGTCATGCAGGTATGAGAAATTTGCAGACTCTCGTGAAGAAAAATCATCTCTGTGGCATTCCTGATGTAAAATTCGACAAGGATCGTCTTTGTGCTGCGTGTGAGGCCACTAAATTGGCCAAGAAGCATCATTCATCAAAGACTATCATGACCACGACAAGACCTCTGGAAATTCTTCATATGGATTTGTTCGGACCTCAAAACTATGCAAGTTTCAGAGGCAATCATTATGGTCTGGTTATTGTTGATGATTCCTCTCATTACACTTGGGTATTCTTTCTCGAAGACAAAACCTGCACCCAAGACATCTTCAAAAGATTCGCCAAGAAGGCCCAGAATGAATATGATGTGCAAATTGAGCATGTCAGAAGTGACAATGGTACTGAGTTCAAAAATACTCACATCGAGGATTTTCTCGACGAGAATGGTATAACTCATGAGTTCTCTGCCGCATACACTCCCCAACAGAATGGAGTTGTTGAGCGAAAGAATAGAACTCTCATTGAGATGGCGAGAACAATGCTCAGTGGGTATAAAACTCCTATTCGCTTCTGGGCTGACGCTATTAACATGGCTTGTCATGTTATCAATCATGTTTATCTTCACAAATTCCTTAAGAAAACTTCATATGAGCTTATCACTGGCAAGAAACGAAATGTTTCTTATTTACGTGTTTTTGGTGCACCTTGTTATATCCGTGACATGAATCATAATGCCAAGTTTGCCCAAGGCACATGAAGGTTTTCTTCTTGGTTATGGCTCGAACTCGCATACTTATTATGTCTATAAATCTCACCACAGGAAAGTTATGGAAACGGTAAATGTGCGGTTCGATGAATCTAACGGCCCCCATAAGGAGCACCTGCCTAATGTGATAGATTAAACTCCGATTTCGGATGCTATTCGGCAAATGGCTATTGGGAGCGTCAAGCAAGTTGAAGGAAATGTACTTGACTCTTCCGATGATGATGCCCCCATGACTCGAAGCAGAACACGCCAAGCCACTACTGAAGAAAATGCCACTCCAAACACAAATGGCAACCAGAATGCAAATGCCAATCAAAATGGCGATCCGAATGGAAATGAGGACTCAAATGCTCATCCCGATGCTGATGCTGAGGAAAATGAAAATGATCATCAAGACGAAAATCTTCACCCACGAGTGGCTAATCGAGTTGACCCTACATTAATTCTCGAAGATCTCGAGAATCTAGGTTATCGACCCACAACTCGTTCTCGCACTCGTTTGGCTAACTACTGTGACATTTTCTCCTTTGTCTCTTTGACAAAACCTACCAAGTATGAGGACGCCATGAATGATCCCGATTGGATGAATGCTATGCAAGAAGAGTTGGCGCAATTTGAATTGAATGATGTATGGGAATTGGTTGACAAACTAAATCGTAAGAAGCACAATATCATCGACACTAAATGGATATTCAGGAATAAAGCAAGATGAAAATGGCATTGTTGTGAGAAACAAAGCACATCTTGTTGCTCAAGGGTATACACAGGTAGAAGGTATTGATTTCGGTGAAACTTATGCTCATGTTGCTCGCCTTGAGGCAATTCGTATTCTTCTCACTTATGAAAACTACAATGATATCCTGCTTTATCAAATGGATGTGAAAAGTGCTTTCCTCAATGGTGAAATTGATGAAGAAGTATATGTTAGGAAGCCACCTGGCTTTGAAAACCCTTAGTTTCCTAACATAGTTTTCAGGTTGAAAAAGGCTTTATATGGGCTGAAGCAAGCCCCTCGAGCTTGGTATGACACCTTGAAGAGGTTTTTGCTCGACAAAGGGTTCAAGCCAGGATCCACTGATTCCACTCTTTTCACACGTGCTATTGATGGTGATCTATTCGTGTCTCAAATCTATGTGGATGATATTATTTACGGTTGTACTAACAATGCTTGCAGCATGGAGTTCGGGCGAATGATGACCGAGAAATATCAAATATCAATTCATCAACGGGACAATGGAATTTTCATATCTCAGGAGAAATATCTGAGAGACTGTCTAAAGAAGTTCAAAATGCAAGATTGCAAACTCAAGGTCTGCAAAACTCCAATGCCCACGAATGGTAAGTTGGACGCAGATATGTACGGTAAGGATTATGATCAAAAAGCTTATCGTTCGATGATTGGTTCTTTACTCTACCTATGTGCATCCAGACTTGATATTATGTTGAGTGTTTATATGTGTGCCCATTATCAAGCTGCACCGAAAGAATCGCATCACCAAGCCGTCAAGCGTATCCTGGGATATTTGGCTCACACCCCCACCTTAGGTTTATGGTATCCTAAGGGAGCATAGTTTGATCTCGTTGGATATTCAGACTTAGATTACGCAGGTGACCTAGTTGACAGGAAATCTACTTCGGGGACATGCCATTTCCTTGGTAGATGTTTGGTATGTTGGTCGTCAAGTAAGCAGAATTGTGCTTCTCTCTCTACGGCTGAGGCCGAATATATTGCTGCTGGTGCATGTTGCACTCAGTTATTATGGATGAAGCAGACTCGGAAGGATTATGACATCAAGGTCAAGAAGATTCCTATATATTGTGACAACGAGAGTGCGATCAAAATTGCACACAATCCAATGCAACATTCTCGCACCAAGCATATTGCCATCAGACATCATTTCATTCGCGATCATGTTGCTCGAGGAGATATTCTTATTGATCACGTCAGTACTGAAGATAATATTGCTGACATCTTCACCAAGCCTCTCGATGAGAAAAGATTCTGTGCGTTACGGTGTGAGCTAAATATCCTAGATTATGCAAACATGCAGTAAGCTGGACTCGGCACCCGTACAATCACTTCCACATCTTAGAAGGAATGGGTGCATAACAATCGAAGAGTTTGAAAATTTTGACAAAGTGAAATTTTCCTTCTGAGATTGAATACATTAACGAAGAACTAGACTAACCAGGTGCCACGATAATTGTGCGACGCTCGGGGTCATACAGTTCTTATACGATGGGTCACACCACCACAATTTTTCTTTGTTGAGTTGCCTTTCGGTTGAAGAATTTTGTGTTAGTCCGAATGTATTTCACTCATAGCTTTTCATTCAAGTGTTTGTGTTTCTCTGAGTGAAACGCCTAGGACCCTGTTTCCCTCTATTCTATCTCTTCTAGCCTATGTTGTTCCATTGTGAATGCTCAATTTCATCTGGTAATGAAACTTTATCTGGTGTCCTTGACCACGTTAAAGGTTTGTTCCGAACTTAATTCATTTTGGCAAAAGCCGTCCAAAATTTGGGGTTTCCCGCCCAAGTCAGGACCATGATCTTTGATGATGGTTGCCACGTGCTATTCAGCAACTGTCATTCTTCCTAGACCGTTGAATCGCAAAAGTCCTTCGATGGTAGCCATTCGATCAGATTCACCCAATGCGGTTATTTCTCCTCACATATATATACTGTATCGCCACCTCTCCCCCATCCACTTCCTCCATTCCCCACCATCACATTCCAAAGCCCTACCACACCGCTCCACCTTGAGCTCGACGTCGTCGATCGTCTTCGCCGCTTCGCTGCTGGAAAGAGGTCGCCGGAGTCATTCCTCGCCGTCGCGGCTCATCTTCCTCCCCGCACCGTCGTAGTTGCTACACGTCACCGAGTTAGGGTATGTGTAGTGCGAAATCGTTCTTCCATCCATCGCGTTCGAGTTCGTCTGCGTTAGAAATTCCATGTACTTACCCCATTTTTCAGATCTTTACTGCTAGGTAACTTGTGCGGATGAGGTTTGTAGATGTCCCTGGCATCCAAAAAAATTCAGATCTAGGGTTTGTGTTATGTCTCGTACGAATGGAATGCTTAGCATGTTGACTAGTATATTCTTCGAAGCTACTAGTTTGTTCTACACATTTCTTTCATCCAAAACATTTCTCAAAGTCTGAATCTGATTCTTCTTCAAAACATTTTCTTTCACAAAGTATTCATTGTGAGAATTCGTAACCATGTCCCTTTTTTCCCCTCGCATCTATCCTTATTCACAGGTGCATGCAGTCAGTTGAGGATTCTGCTCAACCAGTGAGCATGGCTGATGGAGGAGATGTTATTTTGGGCACAGCAGATGAGTCCAAATCTTCGAATACAAAGGGCCCAATGGTAGGCCCATCAACCAGCAAACGCAAACGCACCGAGCAAAGTGCCGACGAGCAAGAAGAAGATGCTCCAAAGAAAAAGTGGGGTGGCAGACAACCCTATACAAACACAGCAGAATACATCTCTCATGATTGTTACAACACTGCTCCCGGAGAAACCAAGCAATAGAGAGATAAGCATCTGCAATGGATTGGACGCCACTGGGTGCGAAAATGGTTCAATTATGAATTGATTCATCCCTGGTTTGATCAAAACTTTGCATTTCATCCACCATGGAGTGACTGCCGAGAAATTGGTCTCATCAGACCAAATGATCCCCAAGAGAGACCGCCGCCACCACCAAATGCTCATGAGTCCTTCCTTCGTACACCTGAATCTTATCCTGATGAGCTTGCTAAGCATCAGGAGAATGCCATCAAGCGAGCTAAGAAGGCTGAAAAGGAAAAGGCTCGTGAGAGGAAAACTTCCGCCTTCTCAAGGATAATGTCGAGAAGAAAAAGGTTGAAGGAAAATCTGAAGGTCACTCCAAACACAAACATGATCCCAGTGCTGCTGCAAAGGGAAAGAGTGCACCGAAGAAGAGAACGGCTGGACAAGCCGATGAAGATTCTTCGGATGATGATCCACCACTCACAAAGGATGAAGTTGATGCTAGTCTCAGCGAGCAAGTGAATATCACTACTTCAACGGGTTGCTTGATCTTTGGGTTCCTCTTGTTCCAAAAGCACCACCGAAGAAGATCATTCTTAGGAAAACTCCACCTACCATTGTCACGATGAAACAACATGTGGATACAACTCATCATCCAGAAGCTATCAATCTAAAGGATTTGGTTGTTGACGCTCCTATGGGTATTGCAAAGCCTGGTGAACAAATTCCCAAGCCTGAATTGAAGAAAAGAAGGCTCCTACTACCAAGCATAATGCTCCTCAAGCTTCTGGTCCGAAGGAGAAGGCTACTAAATTTTCTCCAACACTAACTCAACCGCTGGCTTCTAAACCTCCTTCCGAGCAAGTTCCAGTGCTAATTGTTGCAGTTGCAAAGTCTGATGCTCCTCACTACTATAATCACGTGTTCATCATGGAACAACTTGATAAGTTTGTGGACAATCCATTCGATGGTGAAGTGGCCTCTTTGCCTATCCCTCCTGAAGTTATTTCCTAGGACACTACTATTGTTAAGAAATGAGAGAAGATGCAGTTGAAATCAACAATTTGTCTGCCGAACTTAATGATCTTGATGATCGAACGAAAACTACTTCTTCAAAATTTTTCATTAAAGCACTTGAAGATACCTACAAGGATATCAACCGTGCCCTGACTCTCCTCCGACACACAAGGTTGCGTTTTCACACGGAACTAGATGAAATTGTTGAAAAGATCTATCTTGAGCATCAAGCAAAGGTTAATGGCTACGACGATCATGTCAAATGCCACATTTGATCAATCTGCATGGCAAAAGAAGAGGCGAAAGAAAACTGCGAAGAAAAATGTCCCTCCTGCTCCGACAGAAAAGTCACTTGATCACTCAACAGCTCAGTTTCAGAAAGAAAAATCTCCTGAGCCAGCTATTCCTCGCCAAGGCCAATTGAATCAGTGCCTGTGGCCTCCCCAGCTCAAGATGATATTCCTTCCCAGCAAATTGTTTATGAGGAAGGTGAAATCCCTCGCTTCCCCGGCTCATGCAACACCAAATGTCTCGGCTCCTCCAACTGATCAGCAACAACAGACTCCAGTGGACCTAGTTCTTGATTCAGCCTCAGTGCCTACCAAAGGAATCTGCTCGGTTGCCTACTGCCTCTGCAGCTCCCTCCATTGTGTTGTCTGCTCCATCTCAATTTAAGTTGTCTATCGACACAGCGCCACGAATACCAGATGTTGGTCCCTCCGAACATAAATCTGTCTCTGCTCACCATACTGACTCAGTTGTATATGGCGATGAAATGATCCCCGTTGAAGACGAACTCAAATACCCATATCCTCATAAAGAATTGCCTTTGTTCTCAGCAGGTGCTGGCGCCAAAGGTCCTGTTTTCACTCGGAATATGCATCCCAAATTCTTTCAAGACAGTCCGTATGATGGGCTGCGCACTTCTGAATCGCCTCGCTACTGGACAAAGGAACAGGCTATATATTACTCTCGGGTCCTCTATGACAGCAAGAAGATTTTTCCGCATGAATATCCGGACATCCCAACTATGAAGAATATTGATTGCTTCAATCAGTTGCTGCAAGATCTGGAAGATTTCTGCCTCACCAATTTATTTGCATTCGAACATCCCTGGATTAGAGAGATTATTCTTCAGTACTATGCCACTCTTTACATCTCTGGTGATGAATGTGACAACTCAAAATGGATTATGGAGTGGATGACTGAAGGAAAACGCATCAAATGCACTTCAACAGATTTTGTCTCGCACTTCCATTTCCCTCGCTTTGAGCATGGTAACAATGAAATTCGGGTGCGCAACATTGATGCTATTTCCGATGAAACTTTTTGGTGCACTATGGATGAAGATAAGATTCGTGACTACACAAGTCCTCCGAGGCCTGAGCATTTAACATTCGAGAATCAGACACTATATCACTTGCTCACTTACACTATTTGCCCTCTGGACGAGGTGAACACGGATAAATCCATCTTAGACGTTCTTCGAAATGCTATCTGTGCAATCTCTGAGCGGTATATCTTCGATATTGAGGACATGTTTCTGCGTATCTTGAAGGATTCTGCTCAGTATCCGCACTGCCTCAAAGTTTATGCTCCATGGGTCCGGAAAGTTGTTGATCACGCCATACACACAGTGTATCTGGCGAAGCAAAGTCACAGAAGCTTCATACCTCCTGTTCGATATACTTTGCAAATCATGGAAGATATTTCTTCGGGTAAATCGCCCGCGTCAAGCCCTCATGGTTACCACAAGCACTTTGTTAGACCACGTCTCCCTCAGCGCGACCGAAAGATTTTGCATCAACCTCCATCGCAACTCGAAGTAAGTTTGCGCACACAACAACTGCTGCTGCACTACATCGGTGAGGATCGACGCGAGAAAGAACATCTTGCCTCCGAGCTAAATGCAATCAACAATTGAACCAAATCCGGTGCATACGATTGCAGATGACAACAAGAAGCGGCTCTGGAAATTGCTTCGCAAGTTCTTTACCAAGAAACAACTCCTGAATGTAAACCTCAAAGAGCTCTATGATTACATTGCCAAAGTCTTCTCTATCGAAGGTTTCCAATATCAAAGTACCCCTTCTCTACCTGCTCGTGAGCCAACCACTAATCTTTTGCATCTCAAGCTTCACAAGCTGCTCGAAGAATCTGAAGCTCCTCACCGACAGAGAAACCTGCCGAAGGAAATATGCTATCCTGTGTTCCTCATGTGGCTGACCCAAATATGCCCACATCTTCTTAGCCCCAAGCTGTTCCCCCCGAAGGAAAATCTGCGCCAGCTGAAGATGATGCCACACCAGTCACTTTCGAAGATGAAATCACCTCGGACAGTTCTTCTGGAGATGCCACCAAGTGAACCAAGTTCCGCGCTTTTGCACTCATGTTATTCGTCACCTTTTTTACACTGGTTGACAAAAGGGAGAGAATTACATCGAGTCTCAATGGATTCGCTTTCTGTGTTTCTTTGGTTTGGTTTCGTGCGTATTTGAAACTTCTATCTAAAAGACTATCCGCTCTATGTTGTCGAACTTCTGTGTTGTAATGTTCATAACCCCGCCTGCTGCACTATTTCTATCGAAGCATTTGTTTTGTAGGTGGAATTATTATCGGAATTTATGAATGATTGCACTACAATCTCGATGGATTATATGGCATCAGCGCGAATCATTGTCTCGAATGATTGAAATTTCCTCTGTATACTTCAAAATTTGCAGGAGAATTAATCTCACATCTTTATCCCTGCATACATTTAGGGGGAGTCTATTTCATCATTGAGCAAAGTAACACTTATTCACTCTTGTTCGAATCACTTATCTACCTTCACTTTGACGATTATCTATTTTATAAACAATCGTCCAAAAAGGGGGAGATTGTTGGTGCAATAATTTGCCTCCTTATGTTTTGGAGCTTGTTGACATAAACAGTATGAGACTTATGTGTTTGCTAGTGCACACAGAGTAACAGGTCCCTGGAATCAAGAGGAGTTTGATTCAAACGACGAAGATAATCCCTGCGTAGTAGTGAAGGTTATCACCGAAGATTATGATAACAAGAGCGACCCCTCAAAAATTGCTGACGTGAAGCAATTGGTTCGGTGCTTGTCCGAAGGAAGTGACTGCCACCGAGAAGTTTGAAGACGAAGTGAAGACATAGCATTTACTTTGTTGTTTCTCTTCTCTTTATTGAGTCATAGGACCACCGTACTATTAAGAGGGGTGTAGTGTTCGAAGCTTTGATATGTCTCGGTGCATGCTTTCAGTTTCCATTCGGTAATTTATTTTTGCTCACTATACTCGGATATTCCCTTTTGCTCCTACGTGCATATGCACCCATTGTCGAAATACACATTTCGAAAAGTTGAAAAATTCGGAACAAAAATCCCACGTGTATATCCGGACATTTTATGTCTGTTCACAAGGTTTCGGTGAAAAACGACGTTTTTTGTGGCTTGTGTAAAAAAGACAATTTCTGATGCTTCATTCTAACTATTCACGAGGCATTTCTTTATCTTTTTTACACAAGCCACAAAAAACATCGTTTTTCACCGAAACCTTGTGAACGGACATAAAATGTCCGGATATACACGCGGGATTTTTGTTCCGAATTTTTTAACTTTTCAAAATGTGTGTTTTCGACAATGGGTGCATATGCACCTAGGAGCAAAAAAGCCGCGTCACACTATACTTTGCTTTCATTCGCTCCGCTGCTGGGTTACGAGAGTTTTGATATTTCCATTCACCCCCACTTTGGTAGACATACTTCGTTCCTACATGATGCAATCCTAATATCTTTTATCTCTTAAAATGTAGGGTATACAAAGAAAGAGGAATTGCTGGACAGCTGGAATCTGGATAAAAAATACAACAAAAGAACATCTAAATTTACGGGTCTCCTAATGAAGCGTGCATTTTACTGAATTATTTCTAGAAAATATGAAGTCAGAGGACCGAAGATGGGCCAGAGGGGACCCATCAGGCGTCCGCGTATCCTGGTGGGGCGGGTCCCCGACCAGCCGCGCCCCACGCCCGCGTGGACTCTTGGTGGCTCACCTCCTGATGCCCTCTGGCATAAAGTCTCATTTTCCCTAGATAAAATCATAGAAAATCCCAGGAACTTTCCGCCGCCATCTGCAAGCGGAATTTTGGTGAAGCACTATTGTTGATCGGCTGAGTTATTTTTCCTAGGAAACTTCCCTTCGGAAGTGGGATATCGAAGTCATCATCATCACCAACACTATTGGGAAAACGTAGTAGAAAACAAAAAAATGTCTACGAGCAAACAAGGAACACTATGAAGATGCATTAACTGTTAAGATCAGTTATATTAATTCTGAGTTGAAGTGGAAAGAGTGGGTGTAGATTATACTTAGAGTCCCGTGAACCGTTCACAAGCGATCCTCGAACCAAAGACTTAGAACAGGGCCTCTCCATAGTTTACAGGCATACGGTCTTCTCGATCCAGCGACGCTTCACCGTCGAGAGCTAATCAATGCCAAAGAATTAGAGAGAGAAGATTAGAACCACATTAGGCTTCTAATTATGAGGACTAGACAGGATTAGATCTAGCTCTGATTGGATCAACTGGAACTATAACTAAAGAACTAGAGGAGACTCACAAACTTGTGTTATCCAAGGGCCAGATCCTCAAGTATATATAGGGAACCTCCTCCCCCTTGGTCGGCCATGAGAAGGGGGTTTCCTTCAAATTCAGCCTCACCTAGCCTATCCAGACAAAACAGAGTGTCCCTTCAAATTCAGACAAAACAGAGTGTCCCTATTATGCCTCTACTTGACTAGCTCGTTAATCAAAGATGGTTAAGTTTCCTAACCATAGACATGTGTTGTCATTTGATGAACGGGATCACATCTTAGAGAATGATGTGATGGACACGACCCATCCGTTAGCTTAGCATTATGATCGTTTAGTTTTATTGCTATTGCTTTCTTCATGACTTATACATATTCCTCTAACTACGAGATTATGCAACTCCTGAATACCGGAGGAACACTTTGTGTGCTATCAAACGTCACAACATAACTGGGTGATTATAAAGATGCTCTACGAGTGTCTCCGAAGGTGTTTTTTGAGTTGGCATAGATCAAGATTAGGATTTGTGACTCCATGTTTCGGAGAGGTATCTCTGGGCCCTCTCGGTAATGCACATCACTATAAACCTTGCAAGCAATGTGACTAATGAGTTGGTTGAGAGATGATGCATTACGGAATGAGTAAAGAGACTTATCAGTAACAAGATTGAACTAGGTATGATGATACCGACGATCGAATCTCGGGCAAGTAACATACCGATGACAAAGGGAATAACGTATGTTGTTATGCGGTTTGACCGATAAAGATCTTCATAGAATATGTGGGAACCAATATGAGCATCTAGGTTCCGTTATTGGTTATTGACCGGAGATATGTCTCGGTCATGTCTACATAGTTCTTGAACCCGTAGGGTCGGCACGCTTAACGTTCGATGACGATTTGCATTATGAGTTATGTGCTTTGGTGACCGAAGTTTGTTTGGAGTCCCGGATGAGATCATGGACATGACGAGGAGTCTCGAAATGGTCGAGAGGTAAAGATTGATATATTGGAAGGTAGTATTCGGACACCGGAAGGGTTCAGGAGTGTATCGGGTACATACCGGAGTACCGGAGGGGTTACCGGAAACCCCCGGGGAAAGATATGGGCCATAGGAGGGAGTCTAACCAGCCCACAAGGGGCTGGTGCCCCCCCCCCCCCCCCACAAGGGAGGAGGCCAAATTGGCTTAGGGAAGGGGGCGCCACCCCCTTTCCTTCTCCTACCCCCTCTTCTCCCCCCTTTCCACCTTCATGAGAAGGAAAAGAAGGGGGTTGAATCCTACTAGGACTAGTAGTCCTAGTAGGACTCCCCCCTTATGGCGCGCCCCTAGGGCCGGCCTCCTCCCTCTCGCTCCTTTATATACGTGGGAAGGGCACCCCTTGGAGACAAAACAATTGTTCAAGCCATGTGCGGTGCCCCCCTCCATAGTTTACTCCTCCGGTCATAGCGTCGTAGTGCTTAGGCGAAGCTCTGTGAGGACATCACCGTCAGCACGTCGTCGTGCTGACGGAACTCTCCCTAGACCCTATACTAGATGATTGTTTTGAGATATGAAGATGGTGATATTAGAGTCATGCTAGTTGAGTAATTGTGAATTTGAGAAATACTTGTGTTGGAGTTTGCAAGTCCCGTAGCATGCACGTACGGTAAACATTGTGTGACAAATTTGAAGCATGAGATGTTTCTTTGGTTGTCCTCCTTATGAGTGGCGGTCGGGGACGAGCGATGGTCTTTTCCTACCAATCTATCCCCCTAGGAGCATGCGTGTAGTGCTTGGTTTTGATGACTTGTAGATTTTTTCAATAAGTATGTGAGTTCATTATGACTAATGTTCAGTCCATGGATTATACGCACTCTCACCCTTCCATCATTGCTAGCCTCTTCGGTACCGTGCATTGCCCTTTCTCACCTCGAGAGTTGGTGCAAACTTCGCCGGTGCATCCAAACCCCGTGATATGATACGCTCTATCACACATAAACCTCCTTATATCTTCCTCAAAACAGCCACCATACCTACCTATTATGGCATTTCCATAGCCATTCCGAGATATATTGCCATGCAACTTTTCCACTGTTTCATTTATTATGACACGCTTCATCATTGTCATATTGCCTTGCATGATCATGTAGTTGACATCGTATTTGTGGCAAAGCCACCATGCATAATTTATCATACATGTCATTCTTGATTCATTGCCCATCCCGGTACACCGCCGGAGGCATTCATATAGAGTCATATTTTGTTCTAGTATCGAGTTGTAATCATTGAGTTGTAAATAAATAGAAGTGTGATGATCATCATTAATAGAGCATTGTCCCAAAAAAAGAGAAAGGCCAAATAAAAAATAGGGAAGGCCCAAAAAAGGAAAAGAAATAAAAAGGGACAATGTTACTATCCTTTTTCCACAGTTGTGCTTCAAAATAGCACCATGATCTTTATGATAGAGAGTATCTTGTTTTGTCACTTTCATATACTAGTGGGAATTTTTCATTATAGAAATTGGCTTATATATTCCAACAATGTGCTTCCTCAAATGCCCTAGGTCTTCGTGAGCAAGCAAGTTGGATGCACACCCACTTAATTTCTTTTGTTGAGCTTTCATACATTTATAGCTCTAGTGCATCCATTGCATGGCAATCCCTACTCCTTGCATTGACATCAATTGATGGGCATCTCCCTAGCCCGTTGATTAGCCGCGTCAATGTGAGACTTTCTCCTTATTTTGTCTTATCCACATAACCCCCATCATTATATTCTATTCCACGCATAGTGCTATATCCATGGCTCACGCTCATGTATTGCGTGAAAGTTGAAAAAAGTTTGAGATTACTAAAGTATGAAACAATTGCTTGGCTTGTCATCGGGGTTGTGCATGATGGGAGCATTTTTGTGTGACGAAAATGAAGCATAGCCAAACTATATGATTTTGTAGGGATAAGCTTTCTTTGGCCATGTTATTTTGAGAAGACATAATTGCTTGGTTAGTATGCTTGAAGTATTATTATTTTTATGTCAATATTAAACTTTTGTCTTGAATCTTATGGATCTGAATATTCTTGCCACAATAAATAAGATTACATTGAAAAATATGTTAGGTAGCATTCCACATCAAAAACTCTGTTTTTATCATTTACCTACTCGAGGACGAGCAGGAATTAAGCTTGGGGAGGCTTGATACGTCTCCTACGTATCTATAATTTTTTATTGTTCCATGCTATTATATTATCAATCGTGGATGTTTTATATGCTATTTTATATGATTTTTGGGACTAACCTATTAAGCCAGAGCCCAGTGCCAGTTCTTTGTTTTTTTCCTTGTTTTTGAGTATCGCAGAAAAGGAAAACCAAACGGAGCCCAATTGACCTGAAATTTGACGGAGATTGTTTTGGACTAGAAGAAGCCCACAGAGCATTGGAGATGGACCTGAAATTTGACGGAGATTGTTTTTGTTCTTTGTTTTTTCCTTATTTTTGTGTGACGAGGGTGGGGGGTGGGCGCGCCCCCCTACCTCGTGGCCGCCTCTGAGACCCCCCTGACTTGTTCCCAGCGCCAAAACCTCTTATATATACAGAAACCTCCAGAACATAACCTAGATCGAGAGTTCTGCCGCCGGAAGCCTCTGTAGCCACCAAAAACCAACCGGGGCCCTATTTCGGCACCCTGCCAGAGGGGGAATCCATCACCGGTGGCCGTCTTCATCATCCCGACGCTCTCCATGACGAGGAGGGAGTAGTTCACCCTCGAGGCTCAGGGTATGTACCAGTAGCTATGTGTTTGATCTCTCTCTCTCTCTCTCGTGTTCTTGATTCGACACGATCTTGATGTATCGTGAGCTTTGCTATTATAGTTGGATCTTATGATGTTTCTCCCCCTCTACTCTCTTGTAATGGATTGAGTTTTCCCTTTGAAGTTATCTTATCGGATTGAGTCTTTAAGGATTTGAGAACACTTGATGTATGTATTGCATGTGCTTATCTGTGGTGACAATGGGATATCATGTGATCTACTTGATGTATGTTTTGGTGATCAACTTGCGGGTTCCATAACATTGTGAACTTATGCATAGGGGTTGGCACACGTTTTCGTCTTGACTCTCCGGTAGAAAATTTGGGGCACTCTTTGAAGTTCTTTGTGTTGGTTGAATAGATGAATCTGAGATTGTGTGATGCATATCGTATAATCATACCCACGGATACTTGAGGTAACATTGGGGTATCTAGGCGACATTAGGGTTTTGGTTGATTTGTATCTTAAGGTGTTATTCTAGTACAAACTCTATTGTAGATCGAACGGAAAGAATAGCTTCGTGTTATTTTACTACTGACTCTTGAATAGATCGATCAGAAAGGATAACTTTGAGGTGGTTTCGTACCCTACCATAATCTCTTCATTTGTTCTCTGCTATTAGTGACTTTGGAGTGACTCTTTGTTGCATGTTGAGGGATAGTTATATGATCCAGTTATGTTATTATTGTTGAGAGAACTTGCACTAGTAAAAGTATGAACCCTAGGCCTTATTTCCTAGCATTGCAATACCGTTTACGCTCACTTTTATCATTAGTTACCTTGCTGTTTTTATATTTTCAGATTACAAAAACCTATATCTACCATCCATATTGCACTTGTATCACCATCTCTTCGCTGAACTAGTGCACCTATACAATTTACCGTTGTATTGGGTGTGTTGGGGACACAAGAGACTCTTTGTTATTTGGTTGCAGGGTTGCTTGAGACAGACCATCTTCATCCTACGCCTCCCACGGATTGATAAACCTTAGGTCATCCACTTGAGGGAAATTTGCTACTGTCCTACAAACCTCTGCACTTGGAAGCCCAACAACGTCTATAAGAAGAAGGTTGTTGTAACATCCCAAATTTCCAATTTGGTATGTTATACATAGATCATCATTGCATATCATGTTTTATTGCATTTTGACAAATCCTCGATAAATCCTAAGCAACTCAAGGACCCTCGGAGAGAGTTGGGGATTTTCTCGAATTTTCATATTTGATTTTCATCAAATAATAAGACGAGGATTTTGGTTTTAATTATTTTCTCTCCGAAAAAATATTTCATTTTAAAATAAACGAGAGGAGAAAATATGACTTCTCCAAAACAATTGAAATACTGGAGGAAAAATGTTAAAATCATTTACTGGAATTTATTTGGATTTTATTTGCAATTTTTATTGCATTAAAAATATTGCATGTTTTCAAAATATTTATTTTGATTCAAAAAAAATGTTCACCCTATTCTAGATTTTCTAAATAGACGGCGAAAATTTATTTCATATTTTTCTGATTTTCATTTATTTTTCTGTGAATTATTTTCCGTGGAACTTATTTTAAAAAAAAACGCCCGCGCGCCGTCTCGGCCAAAGGCCCAGCCGACGGCCCGCCTCGCGCCTCTCCTCTTCCCGCACGGGAGCACCGCCGCCGCCCTTGCCGAGTCCGGCCGCCGCACGCCTCCCGCTCGCCCGCCCCCTCCCCCAAGCCACCTCGCCCCCCCCCTCCTTAAATACCCCCCTCTCCTTTTTCCTCTCACCGCCGCCACCGGAGTAGCCCCGCCGCCGCCCGCATCTCGCCTCGCCGCCGGGAGCCGCCGCCCCTCGCCTCGCCCGCACCCCCGAGACCCGCACCCCGCCGCCCGAGCCCGGAGCCCCCGCCGGAGCCCCGACGAGGTACTGCCGCTGCCCCGTTTCGTCATTGCCGGTTTTCGTTTTTTTTTTAAACCTTTGTTTAAACAAAAACCCTAGATCGGTTTTTTTCGGTTTTATTATTTTTGGGAGCGTTCACCGAACCGTTCGTTTTAACGAACGCGTTCGTCGGTTTTCTCTGGTTAACGAACGTCCGTTATTTAACCGTTCGTCCGTTTTTCTTTTTCGTCGGATTTTCTCGTTATTTTCTCAGATTCGATTTCTGATCGAATCTTCGATTCTGTTTAACTTCTCGCTCGTTTATCGGAATCAGGTGATTCAAGCACCTAGAGTTTCGTCTCGAAATTCTCTTTCCGTTTAACCTACTCAAACAAGTTTTTGCTACAGTAAAATTTGACCTAGATCCAGATTAGCAAACGAAGTTTCTTTCTTTCGCCGTTTGACTTTCGTTGCTTCTTTCGAGTTGATTCTTTTTGCAAACCGGAGTTCTTAAGTTGAACTTTCTGGTTGGATCTTTCATTTGAGTTTTACCTGTGCATTAGATGAGTACTGATTGTATGCTTGTTTGTTTGCGATAGAGTACCCGGAGTGTGCCGCTTGTTACTTCGACTCGCTAGGTTTTGCGGATCATCAGCAAGGCAAGTAACACTTTGATCATACCCCGTTCATACCCAGTTTTTATTGCATTAGATCTGTTTCCCTCAAAAACTTGCATGATTAGGATCTAATTAAATTGTGGGAACTGGGAAGTAGTTGAGGTAGTACCTATTACCTGTTTTACTTTATCAAACCCTTGGGAGTTACTTCTACGTTGCTATTATATTGCCATGCTATGCTCGTAGACGTGGATTGGGTTTGAGTGATATCCATGACAGATGTGAGATGTTTATTAATGGTTCAACTTAAGGTGGCAACTAAAACTCACATCTGGGTGGATTGAGGCACCTGGAGAACCCAGTGTTGTCTGTATGTATAAGGTCCGCCACCCAGGCTCAAAGGGATCATAAGATTATTCATGCTAGAAACTTCCGTGTGCAGCCACAAGCTATTATGGGCTCTAGCATAGCTGAGTAGGTTACAGGATCTCTTGAAGAGGTGGACTAGCAGATGTAGGGGAAAGTAGGTGTACCGGTCCATCCAGAGTAAAGAGTGATTGTTTCTGAAAGACTGTGTCTCGGTCATCCGTTTCTCAAACATCATGCAGTGCGAGAATCAAGCGGAGGCGATCGAGTCTTGTGGGGAAAAGTGCGCAAACCTCTGCAGAGTGTACAAACTAATCATGATTAGCCGTGTCCCCGGTTATGGACAACTTGAGTATCTAGTACCTGGATTATCATTTGAATCTCATCACCGTGATACTTATAATTAATTTTGTTGGGTTAATGATGATACTTAATTGGGATTGAGTTGGAGGTACCTTCTCAATGTTTCAACCACCATGATAGTTAAATAAAATTTATTCCTTTTGAAGTAGGATAAAATTGGCTTTTCGCAAAAACTGTAACCATAGAGCTTTCCACCAGCCAAATATGCATATAGTATAGCATTATTATTGTTCAATTGCTCTCTATGTGTTACTTTGCCAGCATATTCTATGTGCTGACCCGTTTTCGGGCTACAACGTTTCATGTTGCAGACTTTTCAGATGACGAGTAAGGTGCCTTAGGTCGTGGTCTTATACTCAGTGATGCCGCTGGAGTGATGGACTCACTTATCTTCCAAGTCTTCCGCTGTTATCGATGTTAGATGGCCTTAAGCCATGTTTATCATACTTAAACTCTTCGGAGTTATTCGATGTAATAAGTGTGTGATTGCTACTCTGTTATAAATCCTTTGTTTGTACTGTGCGTGTCAGCATTACTGATCCAGGGATGACACTGGTGCACAGCAGCACCGGCCATTTGAGGTCTGGTCGCTACAAAGTTGGTATCAGAGCACACGCTGACTATAGGACACGACCACTAAGCTTAAGCCCTAGAAAGCTTCTCTCTTCTCATTTCTGACCCCTCTCCACTTTCTACTCTTTTAGGAATGGCGAATGCAAGGAGCAAGTCCATGCAACCAGATGAAGACACGCCGTTTGGTCGACACTTGAAGGAAGTCACCAAGTACTTGAACATAGGAATACCAAGCATCACCGGAACCTACAACGCCACATTACCCGAAGAGGAGAGCTGGAAGATTCAAGTTATCATTCCAGGAAGGACGTTTGTGCCAATTACGGAACCCATGAGATTGGTTTTCGAAGCACCAACTTGGAGTTTAGGGAAGAGCATGGCCGCACACATCGCCATGGGACGCATTGGAGAAGTCTACCACCAGGAGCTTAAGGATACAATTTACCAAATTTGTGGACGTCGAGACGCGCAATGGGAGATGATCAAGACCAAGAAGGATAGATCAATTGCAGCTTTCATCCAGGAGCAGAACCAACATATTCGTCGCCAGGAGAACCAGATGTGCACGGACAAGGAAGAACTGAAGAAGGCATTAACAAATACCAAGGAACTCCAAGAAGAACTCAAGGCTACACGCGAAGATTACTTGGAGGAAATCAACACACTAGTAGGGAAGATTGACGACCTGGAGAATAAGATTGGAGCATTCGTGGGAAATCCAGTGTCAAAAGCAGAAGTCGACGAATGCACTTGTCCGGATAACTACATCATCATCGACGACACCGACTCGGAACCAAGTGAAGACGAATGGATTGATGATGCTGGAGCAGACATCATGGAGTCTTCAACGGATCAGAATTTTTAGTAGACCACCATATCAGTAGTAGTTTTCCCCCATTTAATAGTATAGTTCAAGCACTTTGTAACGCTAGTTAGATCGATTGTTTTGCCTTGTTTGGATTGATTGAGTGATATTTATTGAATTTTTCTCATGAGCATATGGGTAGTGTTTTCTCTCTAGACCTCATTCTATTCTGAACTCTCATCTCTTCTAAACCTATCAGATGCCTCCGAGACGCGACACCGGATTTGTTTTTCCGCCAGAGATCACCCAGTTGATTCAGCAACAGAATGCCCTGATGCAAGTGTTAGTTCAGAACCAAGGCAACAACAACAACAACAACCCACCGCCACCACCACCTGTTGATCACTTAGCCCGTTTCTTAAGGCTAAACCCGTCGGTGTTTTCCAGTAGCACCGAGCCGATTGTTGCAGATGATTGGCTCCGCAAAGTTGGAAGGGAGTTGACCACTGCAGGATGCACAGATGCGGAAAGAGTGCGTTTTATCGCACATCAGCTTGATGGACCCGCAGCATCATGGTGGGAGAATTATACAGCCACGCACCCTATTGACACTGTCACATGGGACCAGTTTCAGCAAGCTTTCCGTACATCTCATGTTTCAGCAGGAGCTATGGCTATGAAGAAGCGTGAGTTTCGTAACCTACGCCAAGGAGGACGCACCGTAGGCCAGTATGTGGAGGATTTCAGTAAGTTAGCACGTTATGCACCGGATGACGTTGCTACAGACACTGCCAAGCAGGAGAAATTCTTGGAAGGACTGAATGATGAACTGAGTATGCAGTTGATGGTAGCAACCTTCAACAACTACCAGGAGCTGGTAGATAGAGCTCTCATGATTGAAGGGAAGCAACAGCAGATTGAAAACCGTAAGAGGAAGTATGGACAAGGGAAGTACAATTCTGGAGCCCAGCAGAAGCCCCGTTTTACCCCGAAGCCAGGAGGACAGTTTCAGCATACCCATGGAGGAGGTAGTTCGCACAACCATAATGGCTCCAAGAATGGTAATGGGAATGGAGGAGGAAATGGACAGAACCGCACCAACCCATCTACCCCAACCAAGAGAGATCTAAGTCACATTACTTGTTTCAAGTGCCAGAAGACGGGACATTATGCAACTGATTGTCCTGAAGCCCAAAATGGACATGGCAATGGAAGCTCTGGGAAGAAGCCGAACCCGTTCAACAAAGGTCATGTGAACCACGTGAGCGTGGAGGAGGTTGAAGCTCAGCCTGATGCAGTAATAGGTAAGTTTTTGGTTAAGTCATTTACTGCAACCGTTCTTTTCGATACTGGTGCATCGCATTCATACATATCAAGGGGATTCGTAAATAAGTTTAAGATGTCCACCCAAGTTCTCAAAAGCCCTATGTTAGTAACCTCGCCAGGAGCAGAGTACATGGCCACCCAAGGATGTTTTCAGATACCGTTGGCCATTGGTAGGCATGTTTTCCCCTCAGACCTCATTGTTTTGGAATCGCAGGGTTTGGATGTGATTTTGGGAATGGATTGGCTATCGTTGTATGGAGGAAACATCGATTGTGCCAGCAAGACGATTTTGCTTACCACCCCAGAAGGAAAAAAGGATCAAGTATGTATCCCGGCATATGCCGAAGAGGACTCAAGTGAATTCCTTATCAGGAGTTGTACAGGAGGAAGTACCAGTGGTGAAAGATTATCCGGATGTATTTCCAGAAGAGTTGCCAGGCATGCCACCAGATAGAGACATTGAGTTTTTGATTGAACTTTTGCTAGGCACAGGGCCAATATCTAAGAGACCGTACAGGATGCCCGCAAAGGAATTGGAGGAAATTAAGAAACAGATCAAGGAGTTACTGGATAAAGGCTATATTCGCCCAAGTTCGTCACCTTGGGGATCACCAGTACTTCTAGTGGAGAAGAAAGATGGATCGCTGAGGATGGTTGTTGATTACCGAGGATTGAATGAAGTGACCATCAAAAACAAGTACCCACTGCCGATGATCAATGATTTGTTTGACCGCTTGCAAGGAGCTAAAGTATTTTCCAAGATCGATCTACGATCAGGATACCATCAGTTAAAAATTCGAGAGCAGGATATACCCAAGACGGCATTTACCACCAGATATGGATTGTATGAGTATACCGTTATGTCATTTGGACTGACTAACGCACCTGCCTATTTCATGAACCTGATGAACAAAGTGTTTATGGAGTTTTTGGATAAGTTCGTCGTGGTGTTCATTGATGATATTTTAATCTTTTCCAAGGATGAAGAAGAGCATGAGGAGCATTTACGATTGGTACTCGAGAAGCTCAGAGAACATCAGTTATATGCCAAGTTCAGCAAGTGTGAGTTTTGGTTGAAGGAAGTTGGATTCCTTGGACATGTTATTTCTGGAGAAGGAATAGCAGTAGACCCTGCCAAGGTTGACACAGTGACAAGTTGGGAATCACCCGCGACAGTTGGAGAAATCCGGAGTTTTCTTGGACTTGCAGGATACTACCGGAGATTCATCGAGAATTTCTCAAGGATTGCTAAGCCCATGACTGAGCTATTGAAGAAGGACACCAAATTCAATTGGACTGAGGAATGTGAAGCTAGTTTCCAAGAGTTGAAGACACGATTGGTTACATCACCAGTGTTGATTCTGCCAGATCAACGCAAGGACTATGAAGTTTATTGCGACGCTTCTCGTCGAGGACTTGGAGCAGTGCTTATGCAGGAAGGAATAGTTGTGTCGTATGCTTCACGACAACTTAAACCCCATGAAAAGAATTATGCTACGCATGATTTGGAATTAGCAGCCGTGGTGCATGCATTGAAAACATGGAGACATTTTCTCATCAGAAACCATTGTGAGGTGTACACGGATCACAAGAGTTTGAAGTACATTTTCACGCAGAAGGAGTTAAATCTCAGACAGAGAAGATGGTTGGAGCTCATTAAAGATTATGATATGAGATTGCATTATCACCCCGAAAAGGCTAACGTAGTAGCAGATGCGTTGAGCCGCAAGAGTCATGTCAACACCCTCATGACAGGAGAGTTACCTCAGGAGTTAGCCGAGGACCTTCGCGAGCTATGTTTGGAGATAGTCCCAAGAGGCTATTTAGCGACATTGGAGATTCAGTCTACCTTGATGGAAAGGATCAGAGAAGCTCAGAAGACAGACAAGGAGATTGAAGAGATCAAGGAGAAGATGAGCAAAGGAAAAGCCAAGGGATTTCGTGAGGATGAACACGATACCTTATGGTTCGAGGACCGTGTATATGTGCCAAACGATCCGGAGATCGGGAAGTTGATTTTGCAAGAAGCCCATGATTCACCGTACTCGATTCACCCAGGGAATACCAAGATGTATTTGGATTTGAAGAATACTTTCTGGTGGACCGGAATGAAGAAGGATATTGCGGAGTATGTAGCAGTTTGTGATGTGTGTCAGAGAGGAAAGGCAGAGCATCAGAAGCCAGCAGGATTGCTACAGCCATTGCCGATACCCGAATGGAAGTGGGATAAAATAGGCATGGATTTTATCACAGGATTACCCAGGACTCGTTCAGGCTATGACTCGATATGGGTTGTAGTCGACCGTTTGACGAAAGTGGCTCATTTCATTCCAGTGAAGACCACTTACACCAGTACTAAGTTGGCAAAGATATACATGACCAGGATAGTATGTTTGCATGGAGTTCCGAGGACCATTGTATCAGACAGAGGAACCCAATTTACCTCGAAGTTTTGGAAGCAGTTACATGAAACATTGGGAACCAGGCTGGAATTCAGTACAGCTTTTCACCCGCAGACAGATGGACAGACCGAGAGAGTCAACCAGATTTTGGAGGACATGTTGAGAGCATGTGCACTAGATTATGGATCTAGTTGGGACGACAATTTGCCATATGCGGAGTTTTCGTATAACAACAATTACCAAACCAGTTTGAAGATGGCCCCTTTGAAGCTTTGTACGGAAGGAGGTGTAGAACACCGTTGTTGTGGGACGAAGTTGGAGACCGTCAGTTGTTTGGACCAGATTTGATTAAGGAGTCTGAACAGAAAGTGAGGTTGATTCGCGATAGGCTCAAGGTAGCCCAGTCCAGGCAGAAGAGTTAGGCTGATTCTAAACAAAAGGAGACAGTTCACGAAGTCGGAGACAGAGTGTATCTTCGAGTATCACCCCTTCGAGGAGTGAAGCGCTTTGGAGTTAAGGGAAAGTTAGCGCCCCGTTTTATCGGACCATACAGAGTGATGGAACGTATGGGAGAAGTTGCATACAAGTTGGAATTGCCCGAAGGATTGTCTGGAGTACATGATGTATTTCACGTTTCGCAGTTGAAGAAGTGCCACGCAGAGATGGCTGAGATACCACTGAGAGATACTGTGCCACTGGAAGCGATACCGTTGGAAAGTGATTTGACCTATGAGGAGAAACCAGTTAAGATTCTCGAGTATGCCAGCCGAGTTACCCGCAGCAAGGTTATCAAGTTTTGCAAAGTTCAGTGGAGCCACCACACAGAAGATGAAGCCACCTGGGAGCGAGAGGAAGATCTACGGAAAGACCACTCCCACCTGTTTTCTAGCCAACCCGAATCTCGAGGGCGAGATTCATCTTAAGGGGGGTAGGTTTGTAACATCCCAAATTTCCAATTTGGTATGTTATACATAGATCATCATTGCATATCATGTTTTATTGCATTTCGACAAATCCTCGATAAATCCTAAGCAACTCAAGGACCCTCGGAGAGAGTTGGGGATTTTCTCGAATTTTCATATTTGATTTTCATCAAATAATAAGACGAGGATTTTGGTTTTAATTATTTTCTCTCCGGAAATATATTTCATTATAAAATAAACGAGAGGAGAAAATATGACTTCTCCAAAACAATTGAAATACTGGAGGAAAAATGTTAAAATCATTTATTGGAATTTATTGGGATTTTATTTGCAATTTTTATTGCATTAAAAATATTGCATGTTTTCAAAATATTTATTTTGATTCAAACAAAATGTTCACCCTATTCTAGATTTTCTAACTAGACGGGGAAAATTTATTTCATATTTTTCTGACTTTTATTTATTTTTCTGTGAATTATTTTCCGCGGAACTTATTTAAAAAAAACGCCCGCGCGCCGACTGGGCCAAAGGCCCAGCCGACGGCCCGCCTCGCGCCTCTCCTCTTCCCGCACGGGAGCACCGCCGCCGCCCTTGCCGAGTCCGGCCGCCGCACGCCTCCCGCTCGCCCGCCCCCTCCCCCAAGCCACCTCGCCCCCCCCCCCTCTCCTTTTTCCTCTCACCGCCGCCACCGGAGTAGCCCCGCCGCCGCCCGCATCTCGCCTCGCCGCCGGGAGCCGCCGCCCCTCGCCTCGCCCGCACCCCCCCCGAGACCCGCACCCCGCCGCCCGAGCCCGGAGCCCCCGCCGGAGCCCCGACGAGGTACTGCCGCTGCCCCGTTTCGTCATTGCCGGTTTTCGTTTTTTTTTTAAAACCTTTGTTTAAAAAAAACCCTAGATCGGTTTTTTTCGGTTTTATTATTTTTGCGAGCGTTCACCGAACCGTTCGTTTTAACGAACGCGTTCGTCAGTTTTCTCTGGTTAACGAACGTCCGTTATTTAACCGTTCGTCCGTTTTTCTTTTTCGTCGGATTTTCTCGTTATTTTCTCAGATTCGATTTCTGATCGAATCTTCGATTCTGTTTAACTTCTCGCTCGTTTATCGGAATCGGGCGATTCAAGCGCCTAGAGTTTCGTCTCGAAATTCTCTTTCCGTTTAACCTACTCAAACAAGTTTTTGCTATAGTAAAATTTGACCTAGATCCAGATTAGCAAACAAAGTTTCTTTCTTTCGCCGTTTGACTTTCGTTGCTTCTTTCGAGTTGATTCTTTTTGCAAACCGGAGTTCTTAAGTTGAACTTTCTGGTTGGATCTTTCATTCGAGTTTTACCTGTGCATTAGATGAGTACTGATTGTATGCTTGTTTGTTTGCGATAGAGTACCCGGAGTGTGCCGCTTGTTACTTCGACTCGCTAGGTTTTGCGGATCATCAGCAAGGCAAGTAACACTTTGATCATACCCCGTTCATACCCAGTTTTTATTGCATTAGATCTGTTTCCCTCAAACACTTGCATGATTAGGATCTAATTAAATTGTGGGAACTGGGAAGTAGTTGAGGTAGTACCTATTACCTGTTTTACTTTATCAAACCCTTGGGAGTTACTTCTACGTTGCTATTATATTGCCATGCTATGCTCGTAGACGTGGTTGGGTTTGAGTGATATCCATGACAGATGTGAGATGTTTATTAATGGTTCAACTTAAGGTGGCAACTAAAACTCACATCTGGGTGGATTGAGGCACCTGGAGAACCCAGTGTTGTCTGTATGTATAAGGTCCGCCACCCAGGCTCAAAGGGATCATAAGATTATTCATGCTAGAAACTTCCGTGTGCAGCCACAAGCTATTATGGGCTCTAGCATAGCTGAGTAGGTTACAGGATCTCTTGAAGAGGTGGACTAGCAGATGTAGGGGAAAGTAGGTGTACCGGTCCATCCAGAGTAAAGAGTGATTGTTTCTGAAAGACTGTGTCTCGGTCATCCGTTTCTCAAACATCATGCAGTGCGAGAATCAAGCGGAGGCGATCGAGTCTTGTGGGGAAAAGTGCGCAAACCTCTGCAGAGTGTACAAACTAATCATGATTAGCCGTGTCCCCGGTTATGGACAACTTGAGTATCTAGTACCTGGATTATCATTTGAATCTCATCACCGTGATACTTATAATTAATTTTGTTGGGTTAATGATGATACTTAATTGGGATTGAGTTGGAGGTACCTTCTCAATGTTTCAACCACCATGATAGTTAAATAAAATTTATTCCTTTTGAAGTAGGATAAAATTGGCTTTTCGCAAAAACTGTAACCATAGAGCTTTCCACCAGCCAAATATGCATATAGTATAGCATTATTATTGTTCAATTGCTCTCTATGTGTTACTTTGCCAGCATATTCTATGTGCTGACCCGTTTTCGGGCTGCAACGTTTCATGTTGCAGACTTTTCAGACGACGAGTAAGGTGCCTTAGGTCGTGGTCTTATACTCAGTGATGCCGCTGGAGTGATGGACTCACTTATCTTCCAAGTCTTCCGCTGTTATCGATGTTAGATGGCCTTAAGCCATGTTTATCATACTTAAACTCTTCGGAGTTATTCGATGTAATAAGTGTGTGATTGCTACTCTGTTATAAATCCTTCATTTGTACTGTGCGTGTCAGCATTACTGATCCAGGGATGACACTGGTGCACAGCAGCACCGGCCATTTGAGGTCTGGTCGCTACAGTTGTGTAGTAGACATCAAGCAGTTTCTGGCGCCGTTGCCGGGGAGGTTAGTGCTTGAAGGTATATCTTTAGATCTTGCAATCAAATCTTTTAGTTTCTTGTTTTATCACTAGTTTAGTCTATAAAATAAAACTAAAAAAATGGAATTAAGGGTGCCTCGTATGCCTCATCTTTTTAATGTCTTTCGTGAAAATGATGGGAAGGAAAATTGTGCTCAAGTACTAGAAGAAGAATTACATAGAATGCTTGGCATAAAATATGTGAATGATGAGCATGATTGCAATGTTTTTAGTATGAATTCTTTGAATACCCATGATGCTAATGATATGCAAGGCCACAAGCTTGGGGATGCTATGTTTGATGAAGACGATATTTTTAGTCCCCCAAGTTTTGATGAGAAAAATTATTATGATGAAAGCATGCCTTCTATTTATGATGATTATTGTGATGACATGTATGCTATAAAGAATAATGATAACCATGAAACTTGTCATCATGATTTTAATTCTCAATTGGATTATGCGTCACATGATAGTTATTTTGTTGAGTTTGCTCCAACTACTATTGATGAGAATAAATTTGCTTATGTGGAGAGTAGTAAAATTTCTATGCAAGTAGATCATGAAAAGAATGCTTTATGTGCTGGTTATATGGTTGAATTCATTCATGATGCTACTAAAAATTATTATGAGAGAGGATCATATGCTTCTACCTATTGCAATAATATCAAGTTTCCTCTCTATGTGTTGAAAATCTTGAAGATTTGCTTGTTTTACCTTCCTATGCTAATTGTTTCATGTTCCCATAAGTTGTTTGCTCACAAAATCCCTATGCATAGGAAGTGGGTTAGACTTAAATGTGCTAGTCATATTCTTCATGATGCTCTCTTTATGTTTCAATTCTTATCTTTTATGTGAGCATCATTGAAATCATCATGCCTAGCTAGGGGCATTAAATGATAGCGCTTGTTGGGAGGCAACCCAATTTTATTTTTGTTCTTTGCTTTTTGCTACTGTTTAGTAATAAATAATTCATCTATCCTATGTTTAGATGTGGTTTTATGTTTCAGTTAGTGTTTGTGTCAAGTAGAACCTTTGGGAAGACTTGGGTGAAGTCTTTGCGGTCTTGCTGTAAAAAACAGAAACTTTAGCGCTCACGAGATTAGCTGCCATTTTTTACTGGAGAGTGATTTTAGGTTGATTCTTTTTGAAGATGATTAATAGACAAATTCCTCAGGTCCACATATTTATTTCAGAATTTTTGGAGTTACAGAAGTATTCTAATGGTACAGATTACTACAGACTGTTCTGTTTTTGACAGATTCTGTTTTCATTGTGTTGTTTGCATATTTTGATGAATCTATGAGTAGTATCGGAGGGTATGAACCATAGAGAAGTTGGAATACAGTATATATTACACCAATATGAATTTAGAATGAGTTCACAACCGTACCTAAGTGGTGATTTATTTTCTTATACTAACGGAGCTCATGAGATTTTCTGTTGAGTTTTGTGTTGTGAAGTTTTCAAGTTTTGGGTAAAGATTCGATGGACTATGGAATAAGGAGTGGCAAGAGCCTAAGCTTGGGTATTCCCAAGGCACTCCAAGGTAATATTCAAGGACAACCAAGAGCCTAAGCTTGGGGATGCCCCGGAAGGCATCCCCTCTTTTGTCTTCGTTCATCGGTAACTTTACTTGGAACTATATTTTTATTCACCACATGATATGAGTTTTGCTTGGAGCGTTATTTTTTTTCTTTTGTTTTGCTTGCTGTTTGAATAATATCCCAAGATCTTAAATTCTTAAATGTTAGAGAGTCTTCACATAGTTTCATAATTATTCAACTGCTCAGTGATCTTCACTTATATCTTTCGGAGTAGTTTGTCGTTTGCTCTAGTGCTTCACTTATATCTTTTAGAGCACGGCGGTGATTTTATTTTGAAGAAATAGATGAACTCTCATGATTCACTTATATTATTTTTAGTTTCTTTATAACAGCATGGTAATTTGCTTTGGTTATGAATTTAGTCCTAATATGATAGGCATCCAAGATGGGTATAATAAAAACTTTCATATAGAGTGCATTGAATACTATGAGAAGTTTGATACTTGATGATCGTTTTGAGATATGAAGATGGTGATACTAGAGTCGTGTTCGTTGAGTAATTGTGAATTTGAGAAATACTTGTGTTGGAGTTTGCAAGTCCCGTAGCATGCACGTATGGTAAATGTTGTGTGATAAATTTGAAGCATGAGGTGTTTCTTTGATTGTCCTCCTTATGAGTGGCGGTCGGGGACGAGCGATGGTCTTTTCCTAGCAATCTATCCCCCTAGGAGCATGCGCGTAGTGCTTGGTTTTGATGACTTGTGGATTTTTTGCAATAAGTATGTGAGTTCATTATGACTAATGTTGAGTCCATGGATTATACGCACTCTCACCCTTCCATCATTGCTAGCCTCTTCGGTACCGTGCATTGCCCTTTCTCACCTCGAGAGTTGGTGCAAACTTCGCCGGTGCATGCAAACCCCGTTGTCGTGGTTTGGTCACGGCAGATGTCCTAGAGAAAGGACTTAGTCGTGGAGCCATCGCTACGGGTTAACATAAAGGGGTTAAAGCGGACAAGGGACGCAAGAGAGTTTATACTGTTTCGGCCCCTTACGGTGAAGGTAAAAGCCTACGATCCAGTTGTTGTGGGATTGCTTGGGTTTCGATGACCAGGGAGCGAATATGCTTTGCCTGAGTCTCGCGTTGTTGTCTGTTGTTCTTGAACCGCCGCCGGGTCGTCCCCTTATATACATGGGTTGACGCCCGTCGGTTTACAGAATCCCGAGGCCGGCTCATAAACGTGTCCGGCTCGGTCTCTGCTCTTTCTATCTTACAACACAAGTTTACATATCAATGCCGGTTTATGTCTACAGGCCTTTAAACCAGCTTTGGGACCTGGGCCTTCATAAAGCGTCACCGTCTATCTTCATGGGTTTCACATATAGTGAACTACCATCAGGTTAACCTGGCCTCTCCTGGCCAGTTTACGCCAAGTGGTAATATCCCCAACATTAGGCCCCAGATTGATTTGAACTGGTTCATGTCAATCCTCAATACTTAAGAAAAATTCTTCTTCAACATCTTCACGTAATCTTGCAAACCGCCGTGATGTCATCTTCCAGGACCATGGTAAACCGCCATGACGTCATCTGTTATTTAAAACTGTGTATAACCCACCTTCATTAATGAGCCTCCGACAATCGTGGCGACAGCTCCGCCTCATATCCAAATTTTGGGCTCCTCGATTTTCGCGCCTGATGCTTATCTTTTTGCCTTTATAAATAAGGCCAGGGGGTCTTTCCATTCCCCCCCTCCCCGTATCTCTTCACATCATCTTCTTCCTCGCGCTGTCCGACCTTTGGAGCTCCGCCGCCACCGTCGACCTTCGTTTCTGCCTCCGCAACGGCCGCTGCATCAACCTGACCGGACCAGAAAAGTGCGGCGCTCCTCCGCTGTGCCCTCATCATCAGTGAGTTCTTCTTTTCTTTGCTCTAGATCCACCATTAGGGTTTCAATGTTCATCGGAGTCTATCCAATCTCCGCCATTGTTCTTTCCTGTTCTTTTCGTTAGCATAAACAACTAGCTGGATCCGATATTTCTTATGCGGCCGTAGCCATAATCCCCTCTTTGTTAGATCTGTTCATTTACACAAAACTCATCTGAACCTTGCTGAACTGTTCAAACTCTTGAAATTAGGTCTGAATTTATTTTGATTTTCCAACGTACGGCAGATCTGAAATTACCATGCCAAGCTGTGAAACTTGTTTTTCCTTCACTTACGCATCTTTAAACTTGAATCTTCAATACCAGATTAGGCGGTTTAACTTCATAGAAAGAATGATGACCCAGTAGATACCATTAGTCCCCTGTTGAACCGCCACTGCATTCACCATTGTACTGTCTCCATTGTCAGACTCCGGTTTACATATAACCTAGCTCCAGTTTAACAATATGCTTAGATCCTTATACCGCTTTATAGTTGTCCACTGTAAATTCTAAACCGGCAAAAACCATGTTTCAGATTTTTATTGCCATGGCCAAGCAAGTCTATGATGTAACTGGGCTCCTTCTCGAGTAACCGAAGAGCAGTTAAACAACTGTGTTAAAACGTGCGCTTTAGCCAAGAAAGATGTCATCCACTGGAGGGTCCTTGGCCCGGAAAATCCTCCTACTCCCAAGGATGGAGAGGTAGTCGTGTTTGCTGATCACCTGGGTCGAGGTTTTAGCCCTCCCGGTTCAAAAAATTTCTGAGATGTACTGGCCAGCTTTCAGCTGCACCCTCAAGACATCGGTCCAAACTCTGTGACCAACATCTGCCACTTCCAAGTCTTCTGTGAGGCTTATCTACAAGAGGATCCCACGGTTGAATTGTTTAGGGACTTCTTTCACTTAAACCGTGGCACAGAATTCACGGATGGACCCAATACGGAATTGGGTGGAATGGCGGTTCAGAAAAGGAAGGAAGTTACTTTCCCTCATCCCAAGCTCCACAGTCACCCCAAAGAGTGGAACCAGACTTGGTTTTCCTGCAAAGACACATCTCCAACCGATGAGAACCCCCTGCCGGGTTACCGCTCTCACCGCCTTAGTAACATGCATCCTTTTCCCCAGAGGTTGAGTGCAAAAGAAAGGGCCAACTATGCCCCTCATCTATCAAAGCATAGAGCCTTCATGGCGAACGGTTTGACAGGAGTTGACCTTGCTCGTTGTTGGATAAGCTGGAGTATTCTGCCCTTAAGCCGGCGCTCCGGTTTGATGTGTGAGTACACAGGGAGTTTAAAGGATACTCAGCGACACATTGATATTCAACTTACAGATGCGGAAGTCACTGAGGCTGTAAAGAAGATGCTGAATGAACCGGAGGCTGTCTGTAGCCAGACCGGACTACTCCCTTTCTGTACCTTCAACAAACCGCCAGCTGTAAGAATCGTATAATCTTTTTATCTTAAGTTGCTTCTGTCCAAATATTCTCTGAAAGTGTGATTATTTTCTGACAGGGTGATGATCCGTTCTGGAACAAGAAACCACAGGACAAACCGGCAAAGCCGCAAGACAAAATGGCCAAGCCACTTCGCCCAAAGACGAAAGTTGTTAAGAAACCTGCCAAGAAGAGGACCACTGCATCCTCCGAGTTAAATGCTTGTGACGATGTGGGTAACCCGGAATCAGAGGTAGAACTTGACTCTCTTGGTTCATTTTTCGTACACCTCATTGACAATGATTATTATCAGGACGACGCTGAAGGCAGTCACGCTGACGATGTAGAGGTAATCATTCTTTCCTCCGATTCAGATCCTCTGCCCACATCAAAAATCCGTCGAGCAAACCGGAAAGTAAAATTTTCTCACCCCTTGCTTACTTGGACCAAAACTTTCTTTTGAAGACGCAGCAACACGAGGCTCGCCGCACAACCCGGCACAGCGGCCAGGTAGTTACCTCCGCCGGTTTATCGAACACTCCGGTTCGGAAACGCCGATCAGAGGTCTCTTATACCCTTGATACTTCATGCCCCAAAGCGGGTTGTCTCCGCCAACCTCTTAACCCGTCTGATTCAAATTATCAGGGTACTTCTCACTCATCTTCTGGCGAGTCGTCGGCCACACAACTTCCACCCCTCAAAACAGTTCCTGGATGAGCTATGCACTTGTCTTTATTCTTGCTGTGTTATCTTTACATACTGTACTGATCCTCATGTTTATCTTTTCTCAGCGCCAAACCGAAACCCAGCAAGAAGGCTCGGTTAAGTAAACCGGCTGATGATAATGTAGACGTTGAACCGGAAAAAACTCCAGATCCAGAAGAAACCGATGCTGACGCCCTGCTTAATGATCTGCCGCCTCAAGACCATGACTTCCTTGCTGAACAAGTGCAAGTTGACACTACAAGCCATGCAGACCAGCCAACCAGCCCTGTCCGAACTGATGACAAACCGATCAGTCCAGTTAAGGATACTGACAAACCACCAACTCCAGTAAAGGCTGCTGATGACAAAGATGATGACATTATGATTACTGGCACTGGCCACACCACTCCTGGCAATCCTGTCGCTTTGTCAAAGCATACTGCCAAGGATGAGCTCTCTACTATCGGCAAAGGCAAATTGAATGCCGATTTATCAAGCTACGCCCATCTCAATGCTCAAGACATTCACTCTAGCTTATTGAACCGTCTGTATACCAGCCATGACTATGAAGCTAGTTTGGTAAACTTGATGAAGGAGCGATATGAGGTAACCACATAACTGTTTCTCTCTTACGTTCAACTGCAGCTTATCAACTCCAGTAGCCCCTAAGTGATGGTTTATGATACCAATCTAAACCGGGACTTTTGTTATAACTTAACTTTGCATATTTAACTTCCAGGGACCGGATTACCTCTTTAAGCTGAACTGGTTCCTCAAATTTTGCCATACTGCTCTTTCACCGGTATAGCCCCCAAGGGCCGGTTTAACTTTATAAAGATGAACCGGGACTGTAGAAGAATTCCCATACCAACAATTTTTTGAGAAAACACACATTAGCCCCCAAGTGCCAAGATTAATACTTGTATTGTGCTTGGGACTTGTAGAAATTTCTGATAAGGAGCAAATATGCATTAGCCCCCAAGTATCAAGGGCATAACTTGTTATGTGCTTGGTACTTCAAATATTTAATGTCAACTCATTATCCATCTGTCTCCTTACAGGCTGAGCTGAGCAAGAAGGAAAGCCAAACTGCTGATCTGCAAGAGAACATCAAGTCCCAGCAAGCCGAAACCTCCAAGGCCAAGGAAGAGTTGACCAGTGCTCTAAATGCTATGGAAAAACTGAAAGAGAGCTTCAACAAAGAACAGGCGGATTGTGAAACAGAAAAATCCGCTTTGCGAAAAAGGGCCGAAGACGCAGAAGCAGCTCTTAAACCGGTGGTAGATGAGCTGACTGGCGTAAAGCGGCAGTTCATGCCATGACTGCTGCTGTGTTCGGTAAACATCTGTTCCTTATACTTTCAATCATATCTTCCCATGTGTGTCGGTTTACTGATGCGTCAAATGATGCAGGAACTCGCATTAGCCATCTGGGCTCTGATGTTCAAAAGAAGCTGAAGGCTGCCTATACCCTTATAGAGCAGTTATATACCGGTGCACAACGGATCATCTATGCCGCTTCACACAACAAGCCTCCCCCCACCTTAATTAAGGAAACCTTAGCAAGGTTGTCTATGCTGCCTACCCGGGTGGATGAACTAAAGAGATCTGCTGCAAGGGTTGGTGCTTTGACTGCACTAACCCGGGCAAAAGCATGGGTACCTGACCTTGATCCGGTGGAAGTGGCTAAAGGCTATCCCAGCTTAAAAGAAGACAGATCAGAATTTGATCAGGAGGATCTCTGCGCCATAAACCGGGAAATACGTCCACTGGCTTGTCAACTGGCTGAAGAGGCTGATCTTTCTTTTTACCAGGCGAGCTATGACACCAATAACAAACGGGTTGCTCCACCGACTCCTGAAGCCCAAAATCTGATCCCTCCAATTCGTAAGCACACTTATGCCCCTGATATTGAACCGTCAACCCTTACAAGCGTAGAAGCTGTGTTCCAAGCTTTAACTGGGATCGGCTGGACAACTGTTGACTTCCAACCGCTGGGTAGAGACGAAGAAGATGAACCGGTGCCAGATGACCCGCAGCCGTCAGGTCAAGCTGATAAGCAATCATAATCCGTGGGCCGGTTTAGTCTTCCACGCGCTGCAATGCTTATTGAGAAACAATTATCCTTTTGGGCACTGAAACGCCTTGTAATAGGCTAGTTAAAACACTTGGTCTGCTATGCCTTCGTGCATATTTATCTGTAACTGATGCGTGTTAATCCGCCATGCTTAAGATATGATGTTCATAATCCATATCCATTTATTCAAGCTGTTCCTGCAGATAAGAAGCTTAAAGCGCCCTGGCGGTTTACCACCGGACGGGTCATGATACCCAAATATATATATGACCAAGGTTTATAACCAAGGTTGTAAAAGGTAACCAAGTATGGAAATATATGATACCTGTGACCTTTAGGCATGGTGTTGGCTGACCAACTTTGTAGTGAGGGTAATAACCCTAATACGGAGTATAAGTAACTCATGTCATATGATGTCGGTTTACAATAAAACTGTTCCGGGTTGTGATAAACACCGGTTTATTCCATACTGGTGACTTTGAGTCAAAACCAGACCGGGCTGATAGTCTCTGGATTATAACTTGATCATGTACTGACAACTTGTAGTTGACAGCCTAACCGGGTTGATAAACACCGGTTTGAAAACATCACAAATCTTATCAAAAGCAAGAAAAACTTAGCAAAAGGCAAATAAAAACCGTTGTAGTCGAGGCTTTTCACGGGCTGCCAGGCCCCAAATTCGAGGCTTTTCATGGGCTGCCAGGCCACTGAGTTAAACCATTTTTACAAAGCCTTTTAAGATGGTCCTCAATCCTTAACCAATCATCGTTTTAACGTGACAAGTTCAGGGTCTTTATTTTAGAGTAACTTGTCAAAGTTCGAAGGGTCATACCAGGTCTACCTGGGCGGAGTGACTTACTTAAATAGGCAGGTTAACCCGGGGTTTTAGGTGTATACACCAGGCTTCCAAACCATGGCTTGATAGCCTATTACAAGTGTAGATTCTTAGTTCATTTCGACAGCAAAGAATCCCCAAGTAACATTTTGAGCTGTGCTCAGTGGGTGCCTATGTTTGAGTTGTTGTTTTACAACACTCTCTTTGGCCCCGGATTGATTTGGCTTTGAGCCGATCAAGAGGTGTGACTATGGTTCGGATACGACCAAGCCCCCAAGTGATGTTGTGGCATTGCGCCGATCAAGAGGTGTAGCTATGGTTCGGATATGACCAAGCCCCCAAGTGATGTAAAATAAAGCTTTGAGAAGCTAAATCAAGGGGTAAACCGGACGCCGCTTTATAAGCTCCATGTAACCACACATGATGTAAGAAAAACAACAGATACCCCGCTTTAGCTAAGGTTCCAGATTATTATATTGATCATAATATATACAATGTCATAATATGTACATAAGCAGAGCCTATGGCTCAAGTATAGTAGGGCCGAAGATGAGCAATATTCCACGGCCGGTTGGTCTCCTCCTCCGATTTACGTGAGTCTTTGCGCTCTCGAACATCAATTAAGTAGTATGACCCGTTGTGCAGATTCTTGCTGACCACAAAGGGTCCTTCCCAAGGGGGATAGCTTGTGCATATCCGTCTGATCCTGGATGAGTCGAAGCACCAAATCGCCTTCTTGAAAGGTTCTGGTTCTAACCCGGCCGCTATGATAACGACGCAGATCTTGCTGATAAATTGCCGAACGGGCTGCTGCCATGTCACGCTCCTCATCTAACAGGTCAAGATCTTCCTGCCATGCCTTCTCGTTGTCAGCTTCAACATATGCCTCTACACGAGGTGAGTCATGACGGATGTCACTAGGAAGAACCGCTTCCGCTCCATAAACCATGAAGAACGGTGTGTATCCTGTCGATCTGTTGGGTGTGGTATTGATGCTCCATAACACAGAAGGTAACTCCTCAACCCAACAACCCGGCGTCCGTTGCAAAGGAACCATAAGCCGGGGTTTGATGCCTCTCAAGATCTCTTGATTGGCCCTCTCCGCTTGACCATTGGACTGGGGGTGAGCCACTGATGACACGTCAAGCCGGATGTGCTCACGTTGACAGAACTCCTTCATGGCACCCTTTGACAGATTGGTACCATTGTCTGTTATAATGCTGTGTGGAAAGCCAAACCGGAAGATCACCTTTTTAATGAATTGAACCGCCGTAGCTGCATCACACTTACTAACTGGCTCTGCCTCCACCCACTTCGTGAACTTATCAACCGCCACCAAAAGGTGGGTCTTCTTGTCCTTGGATCGCTTGAAAGGCCCAACCATATCCAGCCCCCAAGTTGCAAACGGCCAGGTGATTGGAATCATCCTCAATTCTTGAGCCGGTACATGAGCGCGCCTTGAGAATTTCTGACAGCCATCACATCTTTTGGCATCAGCATGAGCTGTCGACCAATAGAAACCGTGATGAAATGCCTTGGCCACCAAAGACTTTGAACCGGCGTGGTGACCACAATCTCCTTCGTGGATCTCACGCAAAATTTCACGGCCTTCTTCAGGAGACACACAGCGTTGAAACGCCCCTGTCACACTGCAATGATGTAACTCTCCATTCATAATAGTCATGGACTTGGACCGCCAAAATATCTGCCTGGCCAAACTTTCATCCTCTAGTAACTCGCCCCGGTTCATATACGCCAGATATGGAACCGTCCAATCCGGGATAACATGAAGAACCGCCACCAACTGAGCTTCCGGATCAGGAATAGCTAAATCCTCTTCACCAGGGAGCTTGACGGACGGATTATGCAGAACATCCAGGAAGACATTAGGTGGAACCGGTTTACGTTGGGAACCCAGGCTGCTTAAAGCGTCCGCCGCCTCATTCTTCCGCCGGTCCACATGATCCACCTGATAACCTTTAAAGTGACCTGCAACAATATCCACCTCACGACGATATGCTGCCATGAGTGGGTCCTTGGAATCCCAAGTGTCGGACACTTGTTGAGCCACCAGATCCGAGTCACCGAAGCACTTAACTCGGCTTAGGTTCATCTCCTTAGCCATCTGAAGACCATGGATTAAAGCCTCATATTCAGCTGCATTGTTAGTGCAAGGGAACATTAAACGGAGAACATAACAAAAATTATCACCTCATGGGGAAGTTAATACGACTCCAGCCCCCGAGCCCTCCAATTGCCTGGACCCATCAAAATGAATAGTCCAATAAGTATGATCCTGCTTCTCTTCTGGCGCTTGTATTTCTGTCCAATCATTGATGAAATCCACAAGTGCCTGAGATTTGATCGTCGTTCGGGGTATGTATTTCAACCCGTGAGGCCCGAGCTCGATAGCCCACTTAGCAATCCGGCCAGTTGCTTCCCTGTTCTGGATTATATCCCCCAAAGGAGCAGAGCTGACCACCGTGATGGGATGACCTTGGAAATATTGCTTAAGCTTCCGGCTTGCCATGAAAACTCCATACACCAATTTCTGCCAATGCGGGTACCTCTGCTTGGACTCAATAAGTACCTCACTGATATAGTAAACCGGCCGCTGAACCGGATATTCGTTTCCTGCCTCCTTGCGCTCCACTACAATAGCCACACTAACAGCCCGGGCGTTAGCTGCCACATATAGCAACAATGGTTCTTTGTCAACCGGAGCAGCGAGAATTGGCGGATTAGCCAACTGCCGCTTTAAGTCCTCAAATGCTTCATTAGCGGCGTCACTCCAGACGAAGTTATCCATTTTCTTCAGCATCTGATATAAAGGGATGGCCTTCTCGCCCAGGCGACTGATAAACCAGCTCAACGCGGCAATCCGGCCTGCCAGGCGTTGAACATCATTGATACACTTCGGTTTGGCCAAAGAGGTGATGGGTTCGATCTTTTCCGGATTAGCTCTAACGCCCCTGTTAGACACCAAAAAACCCAAGAGCTTGCCTGCAGGTACACCAAAGATGCACTTGGCCGGATTAAGCATCATTTTATAAACCCGCAGGTTATCAAAGGTTTCCTTCAAGTCATCAATCAATGTCTCATTCTTCCTTGATTTCACCACAATATCATCCACATAGGCGTGAACATTGCGACCGATCTGTTTATGAAGACAATTCTGCACACACCGTTGATAAGTCGCCTGGGCACTCTTGAGCCCAAAGGGCTTGGACACATAGCAGAAGGCTCCAAAGGGAGTTATGAAGGCTGTTTTCTCCTGATCCTTAACTGCCATTTTGATCTGATGATAACCAAAATATGCATCCAAAAAGCTTAAACGCTCGCAACCTGCCGTAGCATCAATAATTTGATCAATACGGGGGAGGGCAAAAGGATCTACTGGACAAGCTTTGTTGAGAGCTGTGTAGTCCACACACATACGCCAAGTGTCGTTCTTCTTAAGGACCAGCACCGGATTAGCCAACCACTCAGGATGAAATACTTCAACGATAAATCCGGCCGCCAAGAGCCTGGCTACTTCTTCTCCAATAGCCTTGCGTCTTTCTTCATTGAACCGGCAAAGAAATTGCTTGACCGGTTTAAACTTGGGATCCACATTAAGAGTGTGCTCAGCGAGTTCTCTCGGTACACCTGGCATGTCAGAAGGCTTCCACGCAAAGATGTCCCGATTCTCATGGATGAACTCGATGAGCGCGCTTTCCTATTTCGGATCCAAGTTAGCGCTGATGCTAAACTGCTTGGACGAATCGCCGGGCACGAAGTCAACAAGCTTAGTCTCATCAGCCGATTTAAACTTTAGGGCCGGATCATGCTCTGTAGTTGGTTTCTTCAATGAAGTCATATCTGCTAGATCAACATTATCCTTATAAAACTTCAATTCCTCAGTTGCACAACCCGACTCAGCATATGCCGCATCGCCCTCTTCACATTCCAAAGCGATCTTGCGACTCCCGTGCATCGTGATAGTCCCCTTATGACCCGGCATCTTGAGCTGCAGATAGACATAACAGGGCCTTGCCATAAACTTAGCATAAGCCGGTCGTCCAAACAGGGCATGATATGGGCTCTTGATTTTCACCACTTCAAAGGTCAACTTCTCTGATCTTGAATCATGCTCATCGCCAAAAGCAACCTCCAGAGCTATCTTACCAACGGGATATGCCAATTTACCAGGTACCACACCATGAAAGACCGTGTTGGACGGTTTAAGATTTTTATCTGTTAATCCCATGCGACGGAAGGTTTCATAATAAAGGATATTGATACTACTCCCTCCATCCATGAGTACTTTGGTGAACTTATAACCTCCCACCGAGGTGCCCCCACCAACGCTAGATGACCCGGATTATCAACCCGGGGTGGGTGATCCTCTCGACTCCACACAATAGGTTGTTCAGACCAGCGCAAGTATCGGGGAACCGCCGGTTCAACGGAGTTCACTGCCCTTTTATAAAGCTTCTGATCGTGCTTGTCCAGGCTAGTGGTGAAGACATGATACTGCCCGCTATTCAACTGTTTCGGGTTGCTCTGGTAACCCGATTGCTGCTGCTGCTGTTGCTGATTCCCATGATTATTATAACCACCTTGGTTGCCCTGATTGCTTTGATTACCCTGTACACTCTGGTTGCCATGAAAGCCTGAACCGGAATTACCTCCACCATAACCCGGCCCATGAGATCTGGAGCCTGAACCGCCACTCGGTCCATGATCATACCGGAAAACATCAGAGTTTTTGAACTCTTGCATGATGTAACAATCTTTCCAGAGGTGTGTGGACGGGTTCTCCTTCATCCCGTGCTTCGGGCAAGGCTGATTCAACAGATAAGACAGGCGGTCCGGATTAGGACTTGGCCCTCCACCATGCTGGGGCGGTTTACCCTTACACCGCTGGCCCTTGTCATGTGTGTTGGTATTAGCCACAAAGTCTGAACTGTGGTCCGCCTTACGCTTGCCGCCGTTTCCATGACCCGCCGGGTTGTGGTGCTGCCCCTTGGCGTTGCCGCTCCTTTTTCCCTTCCCTGTCTTATCATCATCAGACTCGGGATCCTTGGTACTATCAGAGTCGGCATATTTCACCAGAGCGGCCATGAGAGTTCCCATGTCATTACAATGACGTTTGAGCCGTCCCAACTTCAACTTCAGGGGTTCAAACCGGCAATTGCCTTCCAATGTTAAAATTGCGGTATCAGCGTTGATGCGGTCCGATGAATGCAAAATCTCTGGAACCCGGCGCACCCAACGGGTTGTTGACTCTCCTTCTTCCTGGACATAGGCATCTAAGTCCACAATCTGTTGGGGATCGTTGCAGAAATTAAAAAAATTCTACGCATCACCAAGATCAATCTATGGAGTTTACTAGCAACGAGAGGGGAGTGCATCTTCATACCTTTGAAGATCGCGATGCGGAAGCGTTGCAAGAACGCGGTTGGAGGAGTTGTACACGTAGCGATTCAGATCGCGGCAGAATCCGATCCAAGCACCGAACAACGGTGCCTCCGCGTTCAACACACGTGCAGCCCGGTGACGTCTCCCGCGCCTTGGTCCAGCAAGGAGGAGGGAGAGGTTGAGGAAGAAGGCTCCAATAGCAGCACGACGGCGTGGTGGTGGTGGAGTGGCAGTTCTCTGGCAGGGCTTCGCCAAGCTCACGCGCAGGAGGAGAGGTGTTGGGGAGGGGAGGGGCTGTGCCTTGGATGTGATGCCGCAGCCCTCCCTCCACCCCTCTATTTATAGGGAGAAGGGGGCCGGCCCCTCTAGATGAGATCTAGAGGGGGGCGGCGGCCAAGGGGGAGGGGGCTTGCCCCCCCAAGCAAGGGGGGCGCCCCCCTTTAGGGTTCCCCCAAACCCTAGGCGCATGGGCCCTAGGGGGAATGGCGCCCAGCCCACTTAGGGGCTGGTTCCCTTCCACCTACAGCCCATAAGGCCCTCCGGGGCAGGTGGACCCTCCCGATGGACCCCCGGAACCCCTTCGGTGGTCCCGGTACAATACCGGTATACCCCCGAATATTTCCAGTGACCGTATGAGGACTTCCCATATATAAATCTTCACCTCCGGACCAATCCGGAACTCCTCGTGACGTCCGGGATCTCATCGGGGACTTTGAACAACATTCGGTAATCACATACAAACCTTCCTTATAACCCTAGCGTCATCGAACCTTAAGTGTGTAGACCCTACGGGTTCGGGAATCATGCAGACATGACCGAGACACCTCTCTAGCCAATAACCAACAGCGGGATCTGGATACCCATGTTGGCTCCCACACGTTCCACGATGATCTCATCAGATGAACCACGATGTCGAGGATTCAAGCAATCTCGTATACAATTCCCTTTGTCAATCGGTACGTTACTTGCCCGAGATTCGATCGACGGTATCCCAATACCTCGTTTAATCTCGTTACCGGCAAGTCACTTTACTTGTTCCGTAATGCATGATCCCGTGACCAACTACTTGGTCACATTGAGCTCATTATGATGATGCATTACTGAGTGGGCCCAGAGATACCTCTCCGTCATACAGAGTGACAAATCTCAGTCTCGATCCGCGCCAACCCAACAGACACTTTCGGAGATACCTGTAGTGCACCTTTATAGTCACCCAGTTATGTTGTGACGTTTGCTACACCCAAAGCATTCCTACGGCATTCGGGAGTTGCACGATCTCATGGTCTAAGGAAATGATACTTGACATTAGAAAAGCTTTAGCAAACGAACTGCACGATCTAGTGCTATGCTTAGGATTGGGTCTTGTCCATCACATCATTCTCCTAATGATGTGATCCCGTTATCAGTGACATCCAATGTCCATGGTCAGGAAACCGTAACCATCTATTGATCAACGAGCTAGTCAACTAGAGGCTCACTAGGGACATGTTGTGGTCTATGTATTCACACATGTATTACGATTTCCGGATAACACAATTATAGCATGAACAACAGACAATTATCATGAACAAGAAAATATAATAATAACCATTTTATTATTGCCTCTAGGGCATATTTCCAATTGTCTCCCACTTGCACTAGAGTCAATAATCTAGTTACATTGTGATGAATTGAACACCCATAGAGTTCTGGTGTTGATCATGTTTTGCTCGTGGAAGAGGTTTAGTCAACGGATCTGCGACATTCAGGTCCGTATGCACTTTACAAATATCTATGTCTCCATTTTGAACATTTTCACGAATGGAGTTGAAGCGATGCTTGATATGCCTGGTCTTCTTGTGAGACCTAGGCTCCTTGGCCAGGGCAATAGCTCCAGTGTTGTCACAGGAGAGAGTAATCGGGCCCGACGCATTGGGAATAACTCCTAGGTCGGTAATGAACTCCTTCATCCAGATTGCTTCATGCGCTGCCTCCGAGGCTGCCATGTACTCCGCTTCACATGTAGATCCCGCCACGACGCTTTGCTTGCAACTGCACTAGCTGACTGCCCCACCATTCAAAATATACACGTATCCGGTTTGTGACTTAGAGTCATCCAGATCTGTGTCGAAGCTAGCGTCGACGTAACCCTTTACAACGAGCTCTTCGTCACCTCCATAAACGAGAAACATATCCTTAGTCCTCTTCAGGTACTTCAGGATATTCTTGACCGCTGTCCAGTGTTCCATGCCGGGATTACTTTGGTACCTTCCTACCAAACTTACGGCAAGGTTTACATCAGGTCTGGTACACAGCATGGCATACATAATAGACCCTATGGCCGAGGCATAGGGGATGACACTCATCTTTTCTCTATCTTCTGCCGTGGTCGGGCATTGAGCCGTGCTCAATCTCACACCTTGCAATACAGGCAAGAACCCCTTCTTGGACTGATCGATATTGAACTTCTTCAATATCTTGTCAAGGTACGTGCTTTGTGAAAGACCAATGAGGCGTCTCGATCTATCTCTATAGATCTTGATGCCTAATATATAAGCAGCTTCTCCAAGGTCCTTCATTGAAAAACACTTATTCAAGTAGGCCTTTATGCTTTCCAAGAATTCTATATCATTTCCCATCAATAGTATGTCATCCACATATAATATGAGAAACGCTACAGAGATCCCACTCACTTTCTTGTAAACACAGGCTTCTCCATAAGTCTGCGTAAACCCAAACACTTTGATCATCTCATCAAAGCGAATGTTCCAACTCCGAGATGCTTGCACCAGCCCATAGATTGAGCGTTGGAGCTTGCACACCTTGTCAGCATTCTTAGGATCGACAAAACCTTCTGGCTGCATCACATACAATTCTTCCTTAAGGAAACCATTAAGGAATGCCGTTTTGACGTCCATTTGCCATATCTCATAATCATAGAACGCGGCAATTGCTAACATGATTCGGACGGACTTCAGCTTCGCTACGGGTGAGAAAGTCTCATCGTAGTCAACCCCTTGAACTTGTCGATAACCCTTAGCGACAAGCCGAGCCTTATAGATGGTCACATTACCATCCGCGTATGTCTTCTTCTTAAAGATCCATTTATTTTCTATGGCCCGCCGATCATCGGGCAAGTCAGTCAAAGTCCATACTTCGTTTTCATACATGGATCCTATCTCGGATTTCATGGCTTCAAGCCATTTGTCGGAATCCGGGCCCGCCATCGCTTCTTCATAGTTCGAAGGTTCACCATTATCTAACAACATGATTTCCAAGACAGGGTTGCTGTACCACTCTAGTGAGGAACGTGTCCTTGTGGACCTACGAAGTTCAGTAGTAACTTGATCTGAAGTTCCTTGATCATCATCATTAACTTCCTCTCTAGTTAGTGCAGGAACCACAGAAACATTTTCTTGAGCTGCGCTAGTTTCCGGTTCAAGAGGCAGTACTTCATCAAGTTCCACTTTCCTCCCACTTACTTCTTTCGAGAGAAACTCTTTCTCTAGAAAGGATCCATTCTTGGCAACAAAGATCTTGCCTTCGGATCTGAGGTAGAAGGTATACCCAATAGTTTCCTTAGGGTATCCTATGAAGACGCATTTTTCCGACTTGGGTTCGAGCTTTTCAGGTCGTAGTTTCTTGACATAAGCATCGCATCCCCAAACTTTCAGAAACGACAGCTTAGGTTTCTTCCCAAACCATAATTCATACGGTGTCGTCTCAACAGATTTCGACGGAGCCCTATTTAAAGTGAATGCGGCAGTCTCTAAAGCATATCCCCAAAATGATAGCGGTAGGTCGGTAAGAGACATCATAGATCGCACCATGTCCAACAGAGTGCGATTACGACGTTCGGACACACCATTACGCTGAGGTGTTCCAGGCGGCGTGAGTTGTGAAACAATTCCACATTTCCTTAAGTGCGTGCCAAATTCGTGACTCAAATATTCTCCCCCACGATCTGATCGTAAGAACTTTATTTTCCTGTCACGTTGATTCTCAACCTCACTTTCAAATTCCTTGAACTTTTCAAAGGTCTCAGACTTGTGTTTCATTAAGTAGACATACCCATATCTGCTTAAGTCATCAGTGAGGGTGAGAACATAACGATAACCACCGCGAGCCTCAACGCTCATTGGACCGCACACATCAGTATGTATGATTTCCAATAAGTTGGTTGCTCGCTCCATTGTTCCGGAGAACGGAGTCTTGGTCATTTTGCCCATGAGGCATGGTTCGCACGTGTCAAATGATTCATAATCAAGAGACTCCAAAAGTCCATCTGCATGGAGTTTCTTCATGCGTTTGACACTAATGTGACCAAGGCGGCAGTGCCACAAGAATGTGGGACTATCATTATCAACCGTACATCTTTTGGCATTCACACTATGGATATGTGTAACATCACGTTCGAGATTCAATAAGAATAAACCATTGACCAGTGGGGCATGACCATAAAACATATCTCTCATATAAATAGAACAACCATTATTCTCAGATTTAAATGAGTAGCCATCTCGCATTAAACGAGATCCAGATACAATGTTCATGCTCAAAGCTGGCACTAAATAACAATTAGAGAGGTTTAAAACTAATCCGTAGGTAAATGTAGAGGTAGCGTGCCGACGGCGATCACATCGACCTTGGAACCATTCCCGATGCGCATTGTCACCTCGTCCTTCGCCAGTCTCCGCTTATTCTGCAGCTCCTGTTTTGAGTTACAAATATGAGAAACCGCACCGGTATCAAATATCCAGGAGCTACTACGAGCGCTGGTAAGGTACACATCAATAACATGTATATCACATATACCTTTGGTATTGCCGGCCTTCTTATCCGCTAAGTACTTGGGGCAGTTCCGCTTCCAGTGACCGTTTCCCTTGCAATAAAAGCACTCAGTCTCAGGCTCGGGTCCATGCTTTGGCTTCTTCCCGGCAACTGGCTTACCGGGCGCGGCAACCCCCTTGTCGTCCTTCTTGAAGTTCTTCTTACCCTTGCCTTTCTTGAAACTAGTGGTTTTATTGACCATCAACACTTGATGTTCCTTTTTGATCTCCACCTCCGCTGATTTCAGCATTGAATATACCTCAGGAATGGTCTTTTCCATCCCCTGCATATTGAAGTTCATCACAAAGCTCTTGTAGCTAGGTGGGAGCGACTGAAGGATTCTATCAACGACCGCGTCATCCGGGAGATTAACTCCCAGCTGAGATAAGCGATTGTGTAACCCAGACATTTTGAATATGTGCTCGCTGACAGAACTATTATCCTCCATCTTACAACTGTAGAACTTGTCGGAGACTTCATATCTCTCGACCCGGGCATGATCTTGGAAAACCATTTTCAGCTCTTGGAACATCTCATATGCTCCGTGCTGCTCAAAACGCTTTTGGAGCCCCGGTTCTAAGCTGTAAAGCATGCCGCACTAAACCAGGGAGTAGTCATCAACACGTGCTTGCCAGGCGTTCATAACGTCTTGGTTTGCTGGGACAGGTGCTTCACCTAGCGGTGCTTCCAGGACATATGCTTTCTTGGCAGCTATGAGGATGATCCTCAAGTTCTGGACCCAGTCCGTATAGTTGCTACCATCGTCTTTCAGCTTGGTTTTCTCTAGGAACGCGTTGAAGTTGAAGTTGGCATTAGCGTGGGCCATTTGATCTACAAGACATATTGTAAAGGTTTTAGACTAAGTTCATGATAATTAAGTTCATCTAATCAAATTATTAATGAACTCCCACTCAGACAGACATCCCTCTAGTCATCTAAGTGATACATGATCCAAGTCAACTAGGCCATGTCTGATCATCACGTGAGACGGACTAGTCATCATCGGTGAACATCTTCATGTTGATCGTATCTGCTATACGACTCATGCTCGACCTTTCGGTCTCTTGTGTTCCGAGTCCATGTCTATACATGCTAGGCTCGTCAAGTCAACCTAAGTGTATTGCGTGTGTAAATCTGGCTTACACCCCTTGTATGCGAACGTTAGAACCTATCACACCCCATCATCACGTGGTGCTTCGGAACAACGAACCTTCGCAACGGTGCACAGTTAGGGGGAACACTTTCTTGGAATTTTAGCGAGGGATCATCTTATTTATGCTACCGTCGTTCTAAGCAAATAAGATGTAAAACATGATAAACATCACATGCAATCAAATAGTGACATGATATGGCCAATATCATTTTGCTCCTTTTGATCTCCATCTTCGGGGCGCCATGATCATCAGCGTCACCGGCATGACACCATGATCTCCATCATCGTGTCTTCATGAAGTTGTCTCGCCAACTATTACTTCTACTACTATGGCTAACGGTTAGATATAAAGTAAAGTAATTACATGACGTTCCAGTTGACACACAGGTCATAAATAAATTAAGACAACTCCTATGGCTCCTGCCGGTTGTCATACTCATCGACATGCAAGTCGTGATTCCTATTACAAGAACATGATCAATCTCATACATCACATATATCATTCATCACATCCTTCTGGCCATATCACATAACATGACACTTGCTGCAAAAACAAGTTAGACGTCCTCTAATTGTTGTTGCAAATTTTTACGTGGCTGCTATAGGTTTCTAGCAAGAACGTTTCTTACCTATGCCAAAACCACAACGTGATATGCCAATTTCTATTTACCCTTCATAAGGACCATTTTCATCGAATCCGATCCGACTAAAGTGGGAGAGACAGACACCCGCTAGCCACCTTATGCAACTAGTGCATGTCAGTCGGTGGAACCTGTCTCACGTAAGCGTACCTGTAAGGTCGGTCCGGGCCGCTTCATCCCATGATGCCGCCGAATCAAGATAAGACTAGTAACGGCAAGTAAATTGACAAAATCGACGCCCACAACAACTTGTGTTCTACTCGTGCATAGAAACTACGCATAGACCTAGCTCATGATGCCACTGTTGGGGATCATTGCAGAAATTAAAAAAATTCTACGCATCACCAAGATCAATCTATGGAGTTTACTAGCAACAAGAGGGGAGTTCATCTTCATACCTTTGAAGATCGTGATGCGGAATCGTTGCAAGAACGCGGTTGGAGGAGTTGTACACGTAGCGATTCAGATCGCGGCAGAATCCGATCCAAGCACCGAACAACGGTGCCTCCGCGTTCAACACACGTGCAGCCCGGTGACGTCTCCCGCGCCTTGATCCAGCAAGGAGGAGGGAGAGCTTGAGGAAGAAGGCTCCAACAGCAGCACGACGGTGTGGTGGTGGTGGAGTGGCAGTTCTCCGGCAGGGCTTCGCCAAGCTCACGCGCAGGAGGAGAGGTGTTGGGGAGGGGAGGGGCTGCGCCTTGGATGTGATGCTGCAGCCCTCCCTCCACCCCTCTATTTATAGGGAGAAGGGGGCCGGCCCCTCTAGATGAGATCTAGAGGGGGGCGGCGGCCAAGGGGGAGGGGGCTTGCCCCCCCCCAAGCAAGGGGGGCGCCCCCCTTTAGGGTTCCCCCAAACCCTAGGCGCATGGGCCGTAGGGGGAATGGCGCCCAGCCCACTTAGGGGCTGGTTCCCTTCCACCTACAGCCCATAAGGCCCTCCGGGGCAGGTGGACCCTCCCGGTGGACCCCCGGAACCCCTCCGCTGGTCCCGGTACAATACCGGTATACCCCCGAATATTTCCGGTGACCGTATGATGACTTCCCATATATAAATCTTCACCTCCGGACCAATCTGGAACTCCTCGTGACGTCCGGGATCTCATCCGGGACTCCGAATAACATTCGGTAATCGCATACAAACCTTCCTTATAACCCTAGCGTCATCGAACCTTAAGTGTGTAGACTCTACAGGTTCGGGAATCATGCAGACATGACCGAGACACCTCTCTAGCCAATAACCAACAGCGGGATCTGGATACCCATGTTGGCTCCCATACGTTCCATGATGATCTCATCGGATGAACCACGATGTCGAGGATTCAAGCAATCCCGTATACAATTCCCTTTGTCAATCGGTACGTTACTTGCCCGAGATTCGATCATCGGTATCCCAATACCTCGTTTAATCTCGTTACCGGCAAGTCACTTTACTCGTTCCGCAATGCATGATCCCGTGACCAACTACTTGGTCACCTCGAGCTCATTATGATGATGCATTACCGAGTGGGCCCAGAGATACCTCTCTGTCATACAGAGTGACAAATCCCAGTCTCGATCCGCGCCAACCCAACAGACACTTTCGGAGATACCTGTAGTGCACCTTTATAGTCACCTAGTTACGTTGTGACGTTTGGTACACCCAAAGCATTCCTATGGCATCCGGGAGTTGCACGATCTCATGGTCTAAGGAAATGATACTTGACATTAGAAAAGCTTTAGCAAATGAACTACACGATCTAGTGCTATGCTTAGGATTGGGTCTTGTCCATCACATCATTCTCCTAATGATGTGATCCCGTTATCAATGACATCCAATGTCCATGGTTAGGAAACCGTAACCATTTGATCAACGAGCTAGTCAACTAGAGGCTCACTAGGGACATGTTGTGGTCTATGTATTCACACATGTATTACGATTTCCGGATAACACAATTATAGCATGAACAATAGACAATTATCATGAACAAGGAAATATAATAATAACCATTTATTATTGCCTCTAGGGCATATTTCCAACACAATCGACATGGGCTGCTTGCATGTATCCTTGAAATTCTGGATAAACCGGGCTCTCAACTCGGCCCATGACCTGATAGAATTAGTCGGTAAGCTCTTCAGCCAAGTGCGGGCCGTCCCCTCTAGCATCATGGTGAAGTATTTCGCACACGCCGCATCGTCCACATCCAGCATCTCCATGGCCATCTCATAGCTTTCGACCCATGTCTCAGGGGACAAATCAGCGGTGTAATTCGGCACCTTGCGCGGGCCTTTGAAATCCTTGGGCAGGCGCACATTGCGCAACGCTGGGACGAGACACGGTACTCCCAAAGAACTAGAAGTAACTCCTGGTTCCACCGACGTGGTTGGACGAACCGGAGTAAGCTGACGAGCTTCATGCTGCGCCGCTAACTCGGCCTCTCTATGTGCCCGAGCCCGGTCCACCACCTCCTAAGCATCTCCAGCACCACCCGCCGGGTTATTGCCACGGGGCGGATCACGGTTCCGCCTGTTGCTTGACACTGCCGGTTCATCCATACGCCTGCTGTAACTCCGGCTTGGGCGGGGAGTGGAATGGATCCGATCACGACTATATGAATAAGCCTCCTGCTGAACCAAGGCTGTCTGAAGAAGCTCCCTAACCCGACGCATCTCGACCGCCGCCGGAGACTCGCCTTCGATCGGGATGGCCGCCAGCCGTGAAGCGGCGGCGACAATGTTGTCCATCGGGTTAGAGTAATGACCTGGTGGTGTCGGTACATGCTGTGTCACAATGTTGTTCTGGCGAGGCAGATCCACCGAACGCGGCTGAACCGGCGCCCCCGCTCCAGGTGCCTCCGCCCGGTTTACCACCGGTGGATTACTGGTCCCTGCTCCTGGGGTATTAAAGAGGTTCCTACCTTCATAAACCGGCGGCAGGCGAGATCGGTACCTCCTTTTTAGGACATCGTTCGACGCACTCTGATCCAGCATAAGTCGGTAAGCCTGTGCATCCAATGCGGCCCGTTCCGCAGCCATCCTGGTATCCTCTGCTGCCAGGTCGGCCTTGGCCTGGGTGATCTGATCTTTCACCTTCGCGATCTCCGCATTATGTGTGTCTTGGTCCGTCGGGTTAACCTCCGCCATCAGCGTTGCCAAAGCGTCAAACAAATCAGACAGAACCTGAGCCGGCGGTCGCACAGGGCCTCCTGCCCCGGCCGCTGTCGCCGCTGCTGATCCGGAAATCATCGCCGCTGCGGTCGAAGAGTGGAGCCCTGGTTGTGTACCGGCCATGAAGATCGCAACCCGGTTTGGCAGATCAAAGGGGTCCGGAATACTGTCACCATCGGAACTGCCCCCAATCCTACCATCTTGCAACTGATATAACGATTTGGTCTCTCCAGTCGATGACTCATCGCCGGAATAAATGACGGTTTCACCACCAGAGTCCGATCTATCCTCAGATTCCCCTCCGTGGATGACTCCCACGAAGGCACGCTTCATGACAGGCTTAACCCGGGCAGATCTCTCACGCTGAGCCGTTTCGATGAGGTCGGTGCGGATGTCCGGCTCAGGGCCCGGTTCGCCGATCTTGCCAATGAAGACGTGTGTGCCACCAAAGGGGACCCGGTACCCGTACTCGATTGAGGCGGCCTCGGGGCCCCAGCCTGCATCGTCGATGTAGAGCTTGCCACGATGACTCTTGGTCATCCGGCCCACAGCGTAGCCCTTGAGTCCTTCGAAGCTGCCCTCTAAGAACTTGAAACCATCGTGCGATAGCCCCACGGTGGGCGCCAACTGTCGTGGTTTGGTCATGGCAGATGTCCTAGAGAAAGGACTTAGTCGTGGAGCCATCGCTATGGGTTAACTTAAAGGGGTTAAAGCGGACAAGGGACGCAAGAGAGTTTATACTGGTTCGGCCCCTTACGGTGAAGGTAAAAGCCTACGATCCAGTTGTTGTGGGATTGCTTGGGTTTCGATGACCAGGGAGCGAATACGCTTTGCCTGAGTCTCGAGTTGTTGTCTGAACCGCCGCCGGGTCGTCCCCTTATATACATGGGTTGACGCCCGTCGGTTTACAGAATCCCGAGGTCGGCTCATAAACGTGTCCGGCTCGATCTCTGCTCTTTCTATCTTACAACACAAGTTTACATATCAATGGCGGTTTATGTCTACAGGCCTTTAAACCGACTTTGGGCCCTGGGCCTTCATAAAGCGTCACCGTTGCCTTCATGGGCTTCAGATATAGTGAACTACCATGGGGTTAAGCCGGCCTCTCCTGGCCGGTTTACGCCCAGTGGTAATATCCCCAACACCCGTGATATGATACACTCTATCACACATAAACCTCCTTATATCTTCCTCAAAACAGCCACCATACCTACCTATTATGGCATTTCCATAGCCATTCCGAGATATATTGCCATGCAATTTTTCCACCGTTTCATTTATTATGACACGCTTCATCATTGTCATATTGCCTTGCATGATCATGTAGTTGACATCGTATATGTGGCAAAGCCACCATGCATAATTTATCATACATGTCACTCTTGATTCATTGCCCATCCCGGTACACCGCCGAAGGCATTCATATAGAGTCATATTTTGTTCTACTATCGAGTTGTAATCATTGAGTTGTAAATAAATAGAAGTGTGAGGATCATCATTAATAGATCATTGTCCCAAAAAAAAAAGAGAAAGGCCAAATAAAAAAAGGGAAGGCCCAAAAAAAGGAAAGAAATAAAAAGGGACAATGTTACTATCCTTTTTCCACACTTGTGCTTCAAAATAGCACTATGATCTTTATGATAGAGAGTCTCTTGTTTTGTCACTTTCATATACTAGTGGGAATTTTTCATTATAGAACTTGGCTTGTATATTCCAACAATGGGCTTCCTAAAATGCCCTAGGTCTTCGTGAGCAAGCAAGTTGGATGCACACCCACTTAGTTTCTTTTGTTGAGCTTTCATACATTTATAGCTCTAGTGCATCCGTTGCATGGCAATCCCTACTCCTTGCATTGACATCAATTGATGGGCATCTCCCTAGCCCGTTGATTAGCCGCGTCAATGTGAGACTTTCTCCTTTTTTGTCTTCTCCACATAACCCCCATCATTATATTCTATTCCACCCATAGTGCTATATCCATGGCTCACGCTCATGTATTGCGTGAAAGTTGAAAAAAGTTTGAGATTACTAAAGTATGAAACAATTGCTTGGCTTGTCATCGGGGTTGTGCATGATGGGAGCATTTTTGTGTGACGAAAATGAAGCATAGCCAAACTATATGATTTTGTAGGGATAAGCTTTCTTTGGCCATGTTATTTTGATAAGACATAATTGCTTGGTTAGTATGCTTGAAGTATTATTATTTTTATGTCAATATTAAACTTTTGTCTTGATTCTTATGGATCTGAATATTCTTGCCACAATAAAGAGGATTACATTGAAAAATATGTTAGGTAGCATTCCACATCAAAAATTCTGTTTTTTTCATTTACCTACTCGAGGACGAGCAGGAATTAAGCTTGGGGATGCTTGATACGTCTCCAACGTATCTATAATTTTTTATTGTTGCATGCTATTATATTATCAATCGTGGATGCTTTATATGCATTTATATGCTATTTTATATGATTTTTGGGACTAACCTATTAACCCAGAGCCCAGTGCCAGTTTCTGTTTTCTCCTTGTTTTGAGTATCGCAAAAAAGGAAACCCAAACGGAGCCCAATTGACCTGAAATTTGACGGAGATTATTTTTGGACCAGAAGAAACCCACGGAGCATCGGAGATGGGCCAGAAGAGTCCCGAGGCACCCACGAGGGTGGGGGGCGCGCCCTACCCCCTGGGTGCGCCCCCTACCTCGTGGCCGCCTCGAAGACCCCCCTGACTTGTTCCCAATGCCAAAACCTCTTATATATACAGAAACCTCCAGAACATAACCTAGATCGGGAGTTCCGCCGCCGCAAGCCTCTGTAGCCACCAAAAACCAATCGGGACCCTATTCCGACACCCTGTCGGAGGGGGATCCATCACCGGTGGCCATCTTCATCATCCCGACGCTCTCCATGACGAGGAGGGAGTAGTTCACCCTCGGGGCTGAGGGTATGTACCAGTAGCTATGTGTTTGATCTCTCTCTCTCTCGTGTTCTTGATTCGACACTATCTTGATGTATCGCGAGCTTTGCTATTATAGTTGGATCTTATAATGTTTCTCCCACTCTACTCTCTTGTAATGGATTGAGTTTTCCCTTTTAAGTTATCTTATCGGATTGAGTCTTTAAGGATTTGAGAACACTTGATGTATGTCTTGCATGTGCTTATTTGTGGTGACAATGGGATATCACGTGATCTACTTGATTTATGTTTTGGTGATCAACTTGCGGATTCCGTAACATTGTGAACTTATGCATAGGGGTTGGCACACATTTTCGTCTTGACTCTCCGGTAGAAACTTTGGGGCACTCTTTGAAGTTCTTTGTGTTGGTTGAATAGATGAATCTGAGATTGTGTGATGCATATCGTATAATCATACCCACGGATACTTGAGGTGACATTGGAGTATCTAGGTGACATTAGGGTTTTGGTTGATTTGTATCTTAAGGTGTTATTCTAGTACGAACTCTATGATAGATCGAACGGAAAGAATAGCTTCATGTTATTTTACTACGGACTCTTGAATAGATCGATCAGAAAGGATAACTTTGAGGTGGTTTCGTACCCTACCATAATCTCTTCATTTGTTCTCCGCTATTAGTGACTTTGGAGTGAATCTTTGTTGCATGTTGAGGGATAGTTATATGATCCAGTTATGTTATTATTGTTGAGAGAACTTGCACTAGTAAAAGTATGAACCCTAGGCCTTGTTTCCTAGCATTACAATACCGTTTACGCTCACTTTTATCATTAGTTACCTTGCTGTTTTTATATTTTCAGATTACAAAAACCTATATCTACCATCCATATTGCACTTGTATCACCATCACTTCGCCGAACTAGTGCACCTATACAATGTACCATTGTATTGGGTGTGTTGGGGACACAAGAGACTCTTTGTTATTTGGTTGCAGGGTTGCTTGAGAGAGACCATCTTCATCCTACGCCTCCCACGGATTGATAAACATTAGGTCATCCACTTGAGGGAAATTTGCTACTGTCCTACAAACCTCTGCACTTGGAGGCCCAACAACGTCTACAAGAAGAAGGTTGTGTAGTAGACATCAAAGCACCGCTAGGTGCAAGACCCGCTGCAGGAGCAACTCCAGACATTATGAACGTCTCGCAGAGCAAAGCTTATGACTACTCGATAGTTCAGTGTGCCATGCTTTACGGCTTAGAATCGGGACTTCAAAGACGTTTTGAACGTCATGGAGGATATGAGATGTTCCCGGAGTTGAAGTTGATATTTCAAGGAAATGCCCGGGTTGAGAGATATGAAGTCTCAAACAAGTTCTATAGCTGCAAGATGGAGGAGAATAGTTCTATCAGTGAACATATACTCAAAATGTGTGGGTACCACAACCACTTGACTCAGTTGGGAGTTAATCTTCCTGATGATAGTGTCATTGACAGAGTTCTTCAATCACTGCCACTGTCGTGGAATTGTCACGGCAGATGTCCTAGTGTGAGGACTTAGTCGTGGAGCCATCACAACGAGATTAGCTTAAAGGGGTTAAACAGGACAAAGGACACGAGGAGTTTATACTGGTTCGGACCCTTGTAGTGAAGGTAAAGGCCTAATCCAGTTTGAGGTGGTATTTCTAGGGTTTCGATGACCAGGGAGCGAATATGCTTAACCTGGCTCTCGATCTGTTGTTTCTTGTCCTAAGCCGCCGCCGGGTCGTCCCCTTATATACACAGGTTGACGCCCTGCGGTCTACAGAGTTCCGGACGGCTCATATAACGTGTCCGGCTTGGTGACTTATCTTACTTGCCTTACAACACAAGTCTACATATACATGGCGGTTTATAACCGTGGGCCTTAAGCCGCCTTTGGGCTTGGGCCCTCTACTCAGCCTATCTATGAATCGCCATTCTGATTACGCTCTTGGGCTTCATGGAGATGAATCGTCATAGGGATGACCCGGCCCCTCCTGGCGGGTTATGACTGATAGTCATATCCCCAACATTAGGCCCCGGGTTGATTTGAACTTGTTCATGTCAATCTTCAATATTTAGAAAAATCCTTCCTCATCTTGACTTTGAAAAATTGTAACCCGCCATGACGTCATCTCCTGAATTTTGAGTGACCCGCCATGACGTCACCTGTCATTAATGCTTCACAGAACCCAAATCTTAATAAATTTCTTACTTTACTGTCTTCCCGAAAATCGAGGCGCCCGCATCGTCACTTATCCAACTTTTGGCTCCTCGATTGTTGCGCCTTTCGTTTGTCCTTCCAGGCTTTATAAATAAGACCTCGGGCTCTCCTCTCATTCCCCCTCTTTCCTTCTCATTTCTTCTACCTCCTTGCGACGCGCCGACCTGCACGAGCTCCACCGCCGTCGACCTCCGACTCCATCTTCAACTCCGGCCGCTGCATCACCCTGAACGGATCAGAGACCCGCGGCACCTTCCCGCCATCTCATCAGCACCGGTAAGCCCTTATTCCTCCGCCATAGATCTGGCATTAGGGTTTCGGTGTTCTTCAGTGTTTGTCGGTGCTCATCAGTGTTCATCACCGCCGTCTTTATTCTTTGTCTACATCTATGGATTAGATCCACAAACCACACAAATCTCGCGCGGTAGTAGCTTAGCATCTATTTTTAATACTAGAACATATCCTCGTCGTTGCAGATCCCTTTTAGAACACCTATGCACTTGCACTGTCGCCTCTGTAGGTTCCAGATTATTCCCTTTTTCTGCACAGTTTCAGATCCAAATTTCTAACTGTAATCTGTGAAACCTGTTTGTCCAACACTTAGTAGAATTTTACCCTCTGTCAGATTTTGAATTTTACCTTCTTCAGGAGAAACGCAACGCTGAAACGCTCCTGTAACACTGCAATGGTGCAACTCCCCATTGACAATTGTCATTGACTTAGACCGACAGGTTATCTGCCTGGCCAAGATCTCATCCTCAGGTAACTCACCCCGGGTCATGTAAGTCAAATAGGGCACTGTCCAATCAGGAATAGCATGAAGAGCCGCCACCAATTGTGCCTCCAGGTCAGGAATAGCAAGATCCTCCTCCATAGGCAACTTGACCGAAGGATTGAGTAGCACATCCAGGAACGTATCCGGTGGCACCGGCTTGCGCTGAGAGCCTAGCCGGCTTAAATTATCAGCCGCCTCATTCTTCCTTCGATCGATATGTTCGACTTGGTAACCCTGGAAGTGACCCGCAGTGGCATCGACCTCTCGACGATAAGCTGCCATAAGCGGATCCTTTGAATCCCAAGTACCAGAGTCCTGTTGGGCCACCAGATCTGAATCGCCAAAGCATCTCACTCGGCTTAAATTCATCTCCTCAGCCATCCGAAGACCATGGAGCAGGGCCTCATACTCAGCTGCATTGTTAGTACAAGGGAATATTAGTCGGAGGACATAAGAAAATTTGTCACCTCGTGGGGAAGTCAAGACAACTCCAGCCCCCGAGCCCTCCAGCTGTCTGGATCTGCAAAGTGAATAGTCCAATATGTGCTATCCGGTTTTTCCTCTGGTGCCTGCAACTCTGTCCAATCATTGATAAAATCCACAAGTGCTTGAGATTTGATAGCCGTACGAGGCACATATTTTAACCCGTGAGGTCCAAGTACAATGGCCCACTTAGTAACCCGGCCAGCTGCTTCCCTGTTTTGGATGATATCCCCTAAAGGAGCAGAGCTAACCACAGTGATCGGATGACCCTGAAAGTATTGCTTAAGCTTCCGGCTTGCCATGAAAACTCCATACACAAGCTTCTGCCAATGTGGGTACCTCTGCTTGGACTCAATGAGCACTTCACTGATATAATAAACCGGCCGTTGAACCCGATATTCCTTGCCCGCCTCCTTCCTTTCTACCAAAATGGCTACACTAACGGCCCAGCTATTAGCAGCTACGTATAACAACAGAGGCTCCTTATCAACAGGGGCCGCAAGCACGGGCGGCTCAGCCAACTGTTTCTTCAGATCCTCAAATGCTTGGTTAGCCGCATCACTCCAAACAAAATGATCTGTCTTTTTCATCATTTGATAGAGGGGGATAGCCTTCTCACCCAGCCGGCTTATGAACCGGCTCAAAGCTGCAATACGACCCGCCAAGCGCTGAACATCATTAATGCATGCCGGCTTAGCCAAAGAAGTAATAGCTTTGATTTTCTCCGGGTTAGCCTCAATGCCTCTTTTAGAAACCAAAAAACCCAAGAGCTTGCCTGCAGGCACACCAAAGACACATTTAGCCGGATTAAGCATCATCTTGTAGACCCGGAGATTATCAAATGTTTCCTTCTAATCATCAATCAGGGTCTCCTTCTCTCTTGACTTTACCACAATGTCATCGACATAAGCATGAACATTGCACCCAATCTGATTGTGAAGGCAATTTTGCACACACCGCTGATAAGTCGCCTGGGCACTCTTGAGCCCAAAAGGCATAGACACATAGCAGAAGGCTCCAAACACAGTAATGAAAGCTGTCTTCTCCTGGTCCTTAACTGCCATCTTGATCTGATGATAACCAGAATAAGCATCCAAAAAGCTCAGACGCTCACAACCCGCCATAGCATCAATGATTTGATCAATATGAGGGAGAGCAAACGGATCAGTCGGGCAAGCCTTGTTCAAATCCGTGTAATTGACACACATCCGCCAAGTGCCATTCTTTTTTAGTACCAGCACCGGGTTAGCCAACCATTTAGGATGAAAAACTTCAACGATAAACCCGGCTGCCAAGAGCCGAGCCACTTCCTCTCCAATGGCCTTCCGCCTCTCCTCATTGAATCAGCGAAGAAATTGTTTGACCGGCTTAAACTTTGGATCAATATTAAGAGTGTGCTCAACGAGTTCTCTCGGTACACCCGGCATGTCTGAAGGTTTCCATGCAAAGATGTCCCGGTTCTCACGGATGAACTCGATGAGCGCGCTTTCCTATTTCGGATCCAGATTGGCACTGATGCTGAACTGTTTTGATGAATCGCCAGGAACAAAATCAACTATCTTAGTGTCATCTGCCGACTTAAATTTGAGCGAAGGATCCTGCTCTGTGGTTGGCTTCTTTAGAGACGTCATGTCCGCCGGGTCAACGTTATCTTTAGAAAAATTTAGCTCCTCCACTACACAAGCAGACTCAGCATAAGCAGCGTCTCCTTCCTCACACTCCAAGGCTATCCTCCGGCTCCCATGCACCGTGATGGTTCCCTTGTGACCCGACATCTTAAGCTGCAGATACACATAACAAGGTTGTGCCATGAACTTGGCATAAGCCGGCCGTCCAAACAGAGCGTGATTTGGGCTTTGGATTTTGACCACTTCAAAGGTCAATGTCTCCGACCTAGAGTCATGATCATCCCCAAAGGCAACCTCCAGAGCTATCTTACCAACCGGATAAGCCGACTTACCACGCACCACGCCATGGAAAACAGTGTTTGATGGCTTAAGGTTTTTGTCTGTCAACCCCATGCGGCGAAAGGTTTCATAATAAAGGATATTGATGCTACTCTCTCCGTCCATGAGTACCTTGGTGAACTTATATCCTCCAACCTGAGGTGCGACTACCAGAGCCAAGTGACCCGGATTGTCAACCCGGGGCGGGTGATCTTCCCGGCTCCATACAATGGGTTGCTCAGACCAGCGCAAGTAACGGGGAACCGCCGGCTCAACGGCATTGACTGCCCTCTTATGAAGCTTCTGGTCGCGCTTACATAAGCTAGTGGTAAAGACATGATACTGTCCACTATTCAACTGCTTCGGGTTGCTCTGATAACCAGACTGTTACTACTGTTGATTCCCCTGATTATTCTATTGATTGTAACCACCTTGGTTTCCATGACCACCTTGATTTCCTTGGAACCCGAAGTTAGAGCCGCCACCGCCGTAACCCGGTCCATGAAAGCCGGATCCTGAACCGCCACCCGGCCCATGACCGTCTTGGTAAAAATTCGAGTTTTTGAACTCCTTCGTAATGAAGCGATCTTTCCAGAGGTGTCCAGACGGTCTCTCTCAAGTCCCGTGTCTTGGGCAGGGCTGGTTTAACAGCTGCTCAAGATTGATGCCTGACCCTCCAGTCTGCGGGGGTGGTTTACCCTTATGGCGCTGACCATTATTCTGTGCATTGGTGTTAGCCACAAAGTCAAAGCTATTATCAGCCTTGCGCTTACCGTTGCCTCCTTGGTTCGCCGGGTTATGCTGCTACCCCTTGGTGTTGCTACTCTTCTTCCCCTTTCCCGGCTTGTCATCATCAGACTCGGGGTCCTTGGTACCATCAGAGTCACCATACTTAACCAGCCGCCATGAGCGTCCCCATGTCATTGCAGTGGCGTTTGAGCCGTCCCAATTTCTGCTTCAGGGGCGTGAAATGGCAGTTGCTTTCCAAGATTAAGATCGCTGAGTCGGCCTTGATGCGATCTGACGAGTGCGGGATCGTGGAGACCCGGCGCACCCAACGAGTCGTCGACTCCCCTTCTTCTTGGACACATGAGGCTAAATCCACAATTGACATAGGCTGCTTGCATGTATCTTTAAAGTTCTGGATAACTTGGGCCTTTAACTCAGCCCATGATCCAATAGAGTTGGCAGGGAGCCCCTTTAACCAAGTACGGGTCGTTCCTTCCAACATCAGGGGGAATATTTGGCACACGCAGCTTCACTAACATCCAGCAATTCGATGGCCATCTCATAACTTTCGATCCATACCTCAGGAGGTAAGTCGGCTGTGTAGTTAGGCACTTTGCGGGGACCCTTGAAATCCTTAGGCAGTCGCTCATTGCGCAGAACCGGTACCAAACACGGCACGCCCAAATTCCTAGAGGTCATGCCCGGCTCTATCGAAGTCGTCGGACGAGCCGGAGAAAATTGACGGGACGCATATTGAGCCGCCAGCTCGGCCTCCCGATGTGCTCTACCTTGATCCACTATGTTCTGAGCATCAGCACCCCCGCCCGCCGGGTTATGTCCTCGGGGCGGGTTATGGTTCCGTCCACTGCTTGACATAGCCGGCTCATCGATATGCCTGCTGTAACTCCGGCTCGGGCGAGGGGTGGAATGAATCCTGTCACGACTGTAAGAATAAGCCTGCTGCTGAACCAAAGCAGTCTGAAGGAGCTCTCTAGCCCTCCGCGTTTCAACCGCCGTCGGAGATTCACCTTCAACTGAGAGAGCCGCCAATCGTGATGTTGCAGCGATCATGTTATCCAAAGGGTTAGAGTAATGACCCGATGGTATCGGCACGTGCTGCGGCGGGTTATTGCTCTGATGAGGTGGGTCCATCGTACGTGGCTGAACCGGCGTGCCCATCCCAGGTGTCTCGACCCAGTTTACCACTGCCGGGTTACTGGTTCCTGCTCCTGGCGTGTTAAAGAGATTTCTTACCTCGTAAACCGGGGGCAGATGACTCCGATGCCTCCTTCTCATGACATCATTTGAAGCATTCTGATCTAGCATGAGCCGGTACGACTCCGACTGAATCCACTGCGCCTGAGCATACAAAGAGGCTCGCTCCTTAGCCATCCTTGCGTTTTCCGCGTTTAGCTCCTCCTTGGCCTGTGCTATCTCATCACGCAATTTTGCAACCGCCGCATTGTGCTGATCCTGATCCGCTGGGTTAACTACCGTTGTCAACAACGCTGTTAGCTTATCCAGTAAATCAGTTAAGGCCTGAGCCGGCGGATGCACAGGGCCTCCTGCCCCGGCTGCCGTCGCCGTCGTTGATCTAGAAATCAATGCCGCTGCAGTTGAAGAATGTTGTACCGGCTACGTACCGGCCATGAAGATCGCAACCCGGTTCGGCGGCTCACAGGGGTCCGGAATACTGTCGCCATCGGAATAGCCCCAAAGCCGGCCATCTTGCAATTGGTACAATGACTCGGTCTCACCAGTAGATGACTCGCCATCTGAATAGACAACCGTCTCACCATTAGATACCGATTCAGATTCCGCACCGTTGATGAATCCCACGAAGGCACGCTTCATGGCGGGCTGAACCCGGGCAGGTCTCGCACGCTGAGCCGTCTCGATGATATCGGCGCAGATGTCCGGCTCAGGGCCCGGTTCGCCGATCTTGCCGATGAAGACGTGAATTCCGTCGAAGGGGACCCGGTACCCGTACTCAATTGAGCTGGCCTCGGGGCCCCAGTCTGCGTCGTCGATGTAGAGCTTGCCGCGACAACTCTTGGTCATCCGGCCCACCGCGTATCCCTTGAGCCCTTCGAAGTTGCCCTCCAAGAACTTGAAACCATCGTGCGATGGCCCCACGGTGGGCGCCAACTGTTGTGGAATTGTCACGGCAGATGTCCTAGTGTGAGGACTTAGTCGTGGAGCCATCGCAACGAGATTAGCTTAAAGGGGTTAAGCAGGACAAAGGACACGAGGAGTTTATACTGGTTCGGCCCCTTGCGGTGAAGGTAAAGGCCTAATCCAGTTTGAGGTGGTATTGCTAGGGTTTCGATGACCAGGGAGCGAATATGCTTAACCTGGCTCTCGATCTGTTGTTTCTTGTCCTAAGGCGCCGCCGGGTCGTCCCCTTATATACACGGGTTGATGCCCTGTGGTCTACAGAGTCCCGGCCGGCTCATATAACGTGTCCGGCTTGGTGAATTATCTTACTTGCCTTACAACACAAGTCTACATATACATGGCGGTTTATAACCGTGGGCCTTAAGCCGCCTTTGGGCTTGGGCCCTCTACTCAGCCTATCTATGAACCGCCATTCTGATTACGCTCTTGGGCTTCATGGAGATGAATCGTCATAGGGATGACCCGGCCCCTCCTGGCGGGTTATGCCTGATAGTCATATCCCCAACAGCCACCAAGCTATAAAGGCTTCATGATGAACTATAATATGCAAGGGATGGAAAAGACAATTCCTGAGCTGTTCGCAATGCTGAAAGCTGCGGAGGTAGAAATCAAGAAGGAGCATCAAGTGTTGATGGTTAACAAGACCACTAGTTTCAAAAAAAGGCAAAGGGAAGAAGGGGAACTTCAAGAAGAACAACAAGCAAGTTGCTGCTCAAGGGAAGAAGCCCAAGTCTGGACCTAAGCCTGAGACTGAGTGCTTCTACTGCAAAGAGACTGGTCACTAGAAGCGGAACTGCCCCAAGTATTTGGCGGATAAGAAGGATGGCAAAGTGAAAGGTATATTTGATATACATGTTATTGATGTGTACCTTACTAATGCTTGTTGTAGCGCCTGGGTATTTGATACTGGTTCTGTTGCTCACATTTGCAACTCGAAACAGGGGCTACGGATTAAACGAAGATTGGCTAAGGACGAGGTGATGATGCGCGTGGGAAATGGTTCCAAAGTCGATGTGATCACCGTTGGCACGCTACCCCTACATCTACCGTTGGGATTAGTTTTAGACCTGAATAATTGTTATTTGGTGCCAGCGTTAAGCATGAACATTATATCTGGATCTTGTTTGATGTGAGACGGTTATTCATTTAAATCAGAGAATAATGGTTTTTCTATTTATATGTAGTGATACACATATTCATAATATTCAAGCCAAAAGATACAAAGTTAATAATGATAGTGCAACCTATTTTTGGCACTACCGTTTAGGTCATATTGGTGTAAAACGCATGAAGAAACTCCATGCTGATGGGCTTTTGGAATCACTTGATTATGAATCACTTGATGCTTGCGAACCATGCCTCATAGGCAAGATGACTAAGACTCCGTTCTCCAGAACAATGGAGCGAGCAACTGACTTATTGAAAATAATACATACTTATGTATGCGGTCCGATGAGTGTTGAGGCTCACGACAGGTATCGTTATTTTCTGACCTTCACTGATGATTTAAGTAGATATGGGTATATCTACTTAATGAAACATAAGTCTGAAACATTTGAAAAGTTCAAAGAATTTCATAGTGAAGTAGAAAATCATCGTAACAAGAAAATAAAGTTTCTACGATCTGATCGATCGTGGAGGTGAATATTTGAGTTACGAGTTTGTCTTCATTTGAAACAATGTGGAATAGTTTTGCAACTCACACCACCTGGAACCCCACAGCATAATGGTGTGTCCGAACATCATAACCGTACTTTATTAGATATGGTGCGATCTATGATGTCTCTTACCGATTTACCGCTATCGTATTGGGGTTATGCTTTAGAGACGGCTGCATTCACGTTAAATAGGGCACCATTTAAATCCGTTGAGACGACACCATATGAATTGTGGTTTGGCAAGAAACCTAAGTTGTCATTTCTTAAAGTTTGGGCTGCGATGCTTATGTGAAAAAGCTTCAACCTGATAAGCTCAAACCCAAATCGGAGAAATGTGTCTCCATAGGATACCAAAAGGAGACTGTTGGGTACACCTTCTATCACAGATCCGAAGGCAAGATATTCGTTGCTAAGAATGGATCCTTTCTAGAGAAGGAGTTTCTCACGAAAAAAGTGAGTGGGGGGAAAGTAGAACTTGATGAGGTAATTGTACCTTCTCCCGAATTGGAAAGTAGTTCATCACAGAAATCAGTTCCAGTGATTCCTACACCAATTAGTGAGGAAGCTAATGATGATGATCAACTTCAGATCAAGTTACTACCGAACCTCATAGGTCAACCAGAGTACGGTCCGCACCAGAGTGGTACGGTAATCCTGTTCTGGAGGTCATGTTACTCGACCATGACGAACCTACGAACTATGAGGAAGCGATGATGAGCCCAGATTCCGCGAAATGGCTTGAGGCCATGAAATCGGAGATGGGATCCATGTATGAGAACAAAGTATGGACTTGGTTGACTTGCCCGATAATCGGCAAGCCATAGAGAATAAATGGATCTTCAAGAAGACTGACGCTGATGGTAATGTTACTGCCTACAAAGCACGACTTGTTGCGAAAGTTTTTCGACAAGTTCAAGGAGTTGACTATGATGAGACCTTCTCACCAGTAGCGATGCTTAAGTTTGTACGAATCATGTTAGCAATTGTCGCATTTTATGATTATGAAATATGGCAAATGGATGTCAAAACTGCATTCCTTAATGGATATCTTAAAGAAGAGTTGTATATGATGCAACCAGAAGGTTTTCTCGATCCTAAAGGTGCTAACAAAGTGTGCAAGGTCCAACGATCCATTTATGGACTGGTGCAAGCCTCTCGGAGTTGGAATATATGCTTTGATAGTGTGATCAAAGCATATGGTTTTATACAGACTTTTGGAGAAGCCTGTATTTACAAGAAAGTGAGTGGGAGCTCTGTAGCATTCCTAATATTATATGTGGATGACATATTGTTGGTTGGAAATAATACAGAATTTCTGGATAGCATAAAAGGATACTTGAATAAGAATTTTTCAATGAAAGACCTCGGTGAAGCTGCTTATATATTAGGCATCAAAATCTATAGAGATAGATCAAGACGCTTAATTGGACTTTCACAGAGCACATACCTTGATAAAGTTTTGAAGATGTTCAAAATGGACAGTCAAAGAAAGGGTTCTTGCATGTGCTACAAGGTGTGAAGTTGAGTCAGACTCAATGCCCGACCACTGCAGAAGATAGAGTGAAAATGAAGGTCATTCCCTATGCCTCAGCCATAGGTTCTATCATGTATGCAATGCTGTGTACCAGACCTGATGTGTGCCTTGCTATAAGTTTAGCAGGGCGGTACCAAAGTAATCCAGGAGTGGATCACTGTACAACGGTCAAGAACATCCTAAAATACCTGAAAAGGACTAAGGATATGTTTCTCGTTTATGTAGGTGACAAAGAGCTTGTCGTAAATGGTTACGTCGATGCAAGTTTTGACACTGATCTGGATGACTCAAAGTCGCAAACCGGATATGTATTTATATTGAATGGTGGAGCTGTAAGTTGGTGCAGTTCCAAGCAGAGCGTCGTGGCGGGATCTATGTATGAAGCGGAGTACATAGCTGCTTTGGAAGCAATAAATGAAGGAGTCTAGATGAAGGAGTTCATATCCGATCTAGGTGTAATACCTAGTGCATCAGGTCCACTGAAAATATTTTGTGACTATACTGGAGCAATTGCCTTGGCGAAGGAATCCAGATTTCACAAGAGAACCAAACACATCAAGAGACGCTTCAATTCCATCCGCGATCAAGTCAAGGAGGGAGACATAGAGATTTGCAAAATACATACGGATGTGAATGTTGCAGACCCGTTGACTAAGCCTCTTCCACGAGCAAAACATGATCAGCACCAAGACTCCATGGGTGTTAGAATCATTACTATGTAATCTAGATTATTGACTCTAGTGCAAGTGGGAGACTGAAGGAAGTATGCCCTAGAGGTAATAATAAAGTTGTTATTTATATTTCCATATATCATGATAAATGTTTATTATCCATGCTAGAATTGTATTAACCGTAAACTTAGTACATATGTGAATACATAGACAAAACAGAGTTTCCTTGGTATGCCTCTACTTGACTAGCTCGTTAATCAAAGATGGTTAAGTTTCCTAACCATAGACATGTGTTGTCATTTGATGAACGGGATCACATCATTAGAGAATGATGTGATGGACACGACCCATCCGTTAGCTTAGCATTATGATCGTTTAGTTTTATTGCTATTGCTTTCTTCATGACTTATACATATTCCTCTGACTATGAGATTATGCAACTCCCAAATACCGGAGGAACACTTTGTGTGCTATCAAACGTCACAACGTAACTGTGTGATTATAAAGATGCTCTATGGGTGTCTCCGAAGGTGTTTGTTGAGTTGGCATAGATCAAGATTAGGATTTGTCACTCCGTGTATCGAAGAGGTATCTCTGGGCCCTCTTGGTAATGCACACCACTATAAGCCTTGCAAGCAATGTGACTAATGAGTTGGTTGCGAGATGATGCATTACAGAACGAGTAAAGAGACTTGCCGGTAATGAGATTGAACTAGGTATGAAGATACCGGCGATCGAATCTCGGGCAAGTAACATACCGATGACAAAGGGAATAACGTATGTTCTTATGCGGTTTGACCGATAAAGATCTTCGTAGAATATGTGGGAACCAATATGAGAATCCAGGTTCCACTATTGGTTATTGACCGGAGATATGTCTCGGTCATGTCTACATAGTTCTCGAACCCGTAGGGTCCGCACGCTTAACGTTCGATGACGATTTGTAGTTATGAGTTATGTGTTTTGCTGACCGAAGTTTGTTCGGAGTCTCGGATGAGACCACGGACATGACGAGGAGTCTCGAAATGGTCGAAAGGTAAAGATTGATATATTGGAAGGTAGTATTCGGACACCGGAAGGGTTACCGGAACCCCCCGGGGAAATATATGGGCCATATGCGCCATAGGAGGGAGGCTAACCAGCCCACAAGGGGCTGGTGCGCCCCCACAAGGGAGGAGGCCGAATTGGTTTAGGGAAGGGGGCGCCACCCCCCTTTCCTTCTCCTACTCCCTCTCCTTCCCCCTTTCCACCTCCATGAGAAGGAAAAGAAGGGGGCCGAATCCTACTAGGACTAGGAGTCCTAGTAGGACTCCCCCCTTATGGCGCGCCCCCTAGGGCCGGCCTCCTCCATCTCCCTCCTTTATATACTTGGGCAGGGCACCCCTTGGAGACAAAAAAATTGTTCCAAGCCGTGTGCGGTTCCCCCCTCCACAGTTTACTCCTCCGGTCATAACATCGTAGTGCTTACGTGAAGCTCTGCGAGGATCACATCACCATCACCTTCACCATGTTGTCGTGCTGACGGAACTCTCCCTCGACCCTCTACTGGCTCAAGAGTTCGAGGGACGTCGAGCTGAACGTGTCCTGAACACGGAGGTGCCGCACGTTCGGTACTTTTTTTTAACTGTGATACGTTCGGTACTTGGATCGGTTGGATCATGAAGATGTTCGACTACATCAACCGTGTTAATCTAACACTTCAGCTTTCTGTCTACGAGGGTACGTGGACACACTCTCCCCGTTCTCGTTGCTATGCATCTCCTAGATATATCTTGCGTGATCGTAGATTTTTTTTGAAATTGCATGATACGTTCCCCAACAGTTGGACACCGGGCCAATATTTTAGTATTTTCTTTGGCCCATTGATGTTTAAATAATTATAAAAGCCTCTTATTATAGCCTTTTATTATTAATTTGACATATCTGGAAACATTTTTCACCTATATATCTATTTTTGGTATTATCTGGTAAACCTCGAAACTCTTCTGGTAACTCCGAAACGCTTTCGGTTCCTCTTGAAACTATTTCATAAACAGTTTATCATAAATCTTGCTTCACTAACACTCAAAGATCATGATCCCCTTAAGCTTGTGACCCTGTAGGTCCGGTAAAACATAGACATGAACAAAACCCGTTTCGTTCAATCGATAGCAGAACCGTGGACATCCATATCAATCCCTATGAGTACATGAATGATATTCAAGTGAACCTTTTGTTATCATGTGGTATTCCCTTTGCTTCCTGATACTTTACAAAACCGGAGGTGAGATATATCGGTATCCTATTTAGTCATTCTCATGCTCACTATATCAGTCTCCTCGTTACCGGTTTTGTGTCCTACTTTCTCGTTGACATGTTCCGGCATCCCTGTGATCTAGTTACCTATGTCTGGACAGATGATGATGGATACCCTCACATCGAGAGGGCCCTAAGAATTTCTCTCCATCGTTCGAGGTGCAAATCCCAAGCTTGAGCTATCTAGTCCACTGTCAAACTTCTCGATGAACCTATTTACTTTGTTTGGCTTCCTTGGAAAATAAACCATATACTCATTGCTATTGACATGAAAAGTGACATTGCTTTTGTTATAACCAATAACAACCCCTGCAGTATTAAGAAAAGGTCTTCCAAGGATAACTGATAATTGTCGTCGTCGGGAATATCAAGTATAACAAAGTATAATATGATGGAAATATGCCCGAGAGGCAATAAAAAAGTTGTTATTATTATATTTCCTTAATCATGATAAAGGTTTATTATTCATGCTATAATTGTATTGACCGGAAACTTAAATACATGTGCGGATACATAAACAAATACCGTGTCCCTAGTGAGCCTCTACTAGGCTAGCTCGTTGATCAAAGATGGTTAAGGTTTCCTAACCATGAACATGTGTTGTCATTTGATAACGGGATCACATCATTAGGAGAATGATGTGATGGGCAAGACCCATCCGTTAGCTTAGCATATGATCGTTTAGTTTATTGCTACTGCTTTCTTAATGTCAAATACATATTTCTTCGACCATGAGATCATGCAACTCCCGGATACCGGAGGAATACCTTGTGTGCTATCAAACGTCACAACATAACTGGGTGATCATAAAGATGCTCTACAGGTATCTCCGAAGGTGTCTATTGAGTTGGCGTGAATCGAGATGGGGATTTGTCACTCCGTGTATCAGAGAGGTATCTCTGGGCCCTCTCGGTAATACACATCACAACAAGCTTGCAAGCAAAGTGACTAAGGAGTTAGTTACAAGATGATGTATTACGGAATGAGGAAAGAGACATGCCGGTAACGAGATTGAACTAGGTATGAAGATACCGACGATCGAATCTCGGGCAAGTAACATACCGACAAACAAAGGGAATTACGTATGTTGTCATAAAGGTTCACCGATAATGATCTTCGTAGAATATGTACGAACCAATATTGGCATCCAGGTTTTGCTATTGGTTATTGACCGGAGAAGCGTCTCGGTCACGTCTACATCATTGTCGAACCGGTAGGGTCCACACGCTTAACGTTCGTTGATGATATAGTATTATATGAGTTATGTGAATTGGTGTCCGAATGTTGTTCGTAGTCCCGGATGAGATCACGGACATGACGAGGAGCTCCGGAATGGTCCATAGGTAAAGATTTATATATAGGACGATAATATTTGGTCTCTAGAAAGGTTTCAGAATGCACCGGAGTTTTATCGGAGTACCGGAAGGGGTTCCGGGAAGCCATGGGGAGTTATTGGGCTTGTTGGGCCAACGAGGGAGAGCACACTAGCCAACATAGGGCTGGCACACACCTCCTCATGGCAGGTAGCCCTAGGGAAGGAAAGGGAGGAGGTCTAGCCCCTCCTGCCTTCCCCTCCACATGAGAGAAAGGAAAAGGGGGGGCTCCCCTCCTGCCTTCTCCCCGAGCGCCAAGAAAGGAAGGGGCGCACCTAGGGCAGGCCACTAGGGCTGGCCGTCAGCCCCTTTGGGGGTGCCCTAAGGCTTCCTCCCCTCCCCCTCCACCTATATATATGACAGGAGGGAGAGGGGCAACACAAACCATGATTCCCTAGCCGTGTGCGACGCCCCTCTCCCTCTAATTCATCCTCGGTCATATTTTCTTAGTGCTCAGGTAGCCCTGCGGAGATAGTTGCATCACCACGCCGTCGTGCTGCCGGAACTCATCTACTACTTCACACATCTTACTGGATCAAGAAGGTGATAACGTCATCAAGCTGAACACGGAGATGCCGGACGTTCGGTACTTGATCGAGCGGATCGTGAAGGTGTATGACTACATCAACCACGTTGATAAACGCTTCTGCTTAACAGTCTACGAGGGTACATAGACACACTTGAAGGAAATATGCCCTAGAGGCAATAATAAAGTTATTATTTATTTCCTTATTTCATGATAAATGTTTATTATTCATGCTAGAATTGTATTAACCGGAAACTTAGTACAGGTGTGAATACATAGACAAAACAAAGTGTCCCTAGTATGCCTCTACTTGACTAGCTCGTTTATCAAAGATGGTTATGTTTGCTAACCATAGACATGTGTTGTCATTTGATGAACGGGATCACATCATTAGGAGAATGATGTGATGGACAAGACCCATTCGTTAGCTTAGCATTATGATCGTTATAGCTTCATTGTTACTGCTTTCTTCATGACTTATACATGTTCCTCAGACTATGAGATTATGCAACTCCCGAGTACCGGAGGAACAGCTTGTGTGCTATCAAACGTCACAACGTAATTGGGTGATTATAAAGATGCTCTACAGGTGTCTCCGATGGTGTTTGTTGAGTTTTCATAACTCGAGATTAGGATTTGTCACTCCGATTGTCGGAGAGGTATCTCTAGGCCCTCTCGGTAAAGCACATCACTCTAAGCCTTGTAAGCATTGTGACTAATGAGTTAGTTGTGGGATGATGCATTATGGAACGCGTAAAGAGACCTGCCGATAACGAGATTGAACTAGGTATGAGGATACCGACGATCAAATCTCGGGCAAGTAACATATCGATGACAAAGGGAACAACGTATGTTGTTATGCGGTTTGACCGATAAAAATCTTCGTAGAATATGTAGGAGCCAATATGAGCATCCAGGTTCTGCTATTGGTTATTGACCGGAGATGTGTCTCGGTCATGTCTACATAGTTCACGAACCCGTAGGGTCCGCATGCTTAATGTTCGATGACGATTTGTATTATGAGTTATGTGATTTGATGACCGAAGTTTGTTCGGAGTCCCCGATGAGATTGGGGACATGACGAGGAGTCTCCAAATGGTCGAGAGGGAAAGATCGATATATTGGAAGGCTATATTTGGACATCGGAAAGGTTCCGAGTGATTCGGGTATTTTTCGGAGTACCAGAGAGTTACGGGAATTCGCCGGGAGAAGTATTGGGCCTTATTGGGCCATACGGGAATAGAGGAGGCAGGCCAAAGGGAAGGAGGCGCATGCCCCCCCCATGGGTCCGAATTGGACTAGGGGAAAGGGGGCGGCGCCCCCTTGCCCTTTCCTACTCCCTCTCTCTTTCCCTCTTTCTTCTCTCCTACTCCGGAAAAGAAAAGGGGAATCCTACTAGGACTTGGGAGTCCTAGTAGCACTCCCCACACTTGGCGGGCCCCCTCTAGGGCCGGCCTCCTCCCCTCCCTCCTTTATATACGTGGGCAGGGGACACCCCAAAGGCACAACAACAGACAATCTCTTAGCCGTGTGCGGTGCCCCCCTCCACAGTTACACACCTCAGTCATATCGTCGTAGTGCTTAGGAGAAGCCCTGCGCCGGTAACTTCATCATCACCGTCGCCACATCGTCGTGCTGACGGAACTCTCCCTCAGCCTCAACTGGATCAAGTGTACGAGGGACGTCATCGATCTGAACGTGTGCTTAACACGGAGGTGCCGTACGTTCGGTGCTAGGATCGGTCGGATCGTGAAGACGTATGACTACATCAACCGCGTTGTCATAACGCTTCCGCTTACGGTCTACGAGGGTACGTGGACAACACTCTCCCCTCTTGTTGCTATGCATCACCATGATAGATCTTGCGTGTGCGTAGGAATTTTTTCGAAATTACTGCGTTCCCCAACAACACTCTCCCCTCTCGTAGCTATGCATCTCCATGGATAGATCTTCCGTGTGCGTAGATTTTTTTTTTGTTTTCCATGCGATATTCCCCAACAGTGGCATCTGAGCCAGGTCTATGCGTAGATGATATGCACGAGTAGAACACAACGGAGTTGTGGGCGGTGATGGTCATACTGCTTACCACTAACATCTTATTTTGATTCGGCAGCACTGTGGGATGAAGCGGCCTGGACCAACCTTACATGTCCACGCACATGAGACCGGTTCCACCGACTAACATGCAACTTGTTTTGCATAAAGGTGGCTAGCGGGTGTCTGTTTCTCCTACTTTAGTTGAATCGAATTTGACTACGGCCGATCCTTGAAGAAGGTTAAAACAGCAAACTTGATAATCACTGTTGTGGTTTTTTTCGAGGTTAAGAACGGTTCTTGCTAGAAGCCCGTAGCAGACACGTAAAACTTGCAACAACAAAGTAGAGGACGTCTAACTTGTTTTTGTAGGGTATGTTGTGATGTGATATGGTCAAGATATGCTGTGATATACGTTGTTGTATGAGATGATCATGTTTTGTAATATCGACAACCGGCAGGAACCTTAGGGTTGTCTCTTAATTATTGTATGAAATGCAAGCACCATGTAATTGCTTTAGTTTATCGCTATGCGTTAGCAATAGTTGTAGAAGCAACTGTCGGATGTGGGGTTCCGGCAAACCCTTAAGGTTCGAACACTGGAGTGCACGCGAAGTCTTTCCATCCTACCGATCTACGCCCTAGCTCGCTAAGATCTCGCAGACGAACTCGACGAACTCACAACACAAAGATACACGGGATTTATACTGGTTCGGGCCACCGTTGTGGTGTAATACCCTACTTCAGTGTGGTGGTGGTGGATTGCCTCTTGGGCTGATGATGAACAGTACAGAGGGAAGAACAGCCTCCTGAGGTTGAGGTGTTCTTGTGCTTGGTGACTTAGTGGGTGAGAGCTGGGTGAACTGCTCGATCGGATCAGATGGGATCCAGCCAAGAGGAGATGAGATGAGATGAGATGCGATGAATGAGATGAGATGAGATGAGATGGGATGAGATGCCCCTACTGTGGCGGCTAGCTCTACTTATATAGGCCCTGGTCCTCTTCCCAAATATTGAGCGGGAAGGGAGCCAACAACGGCGGGCAAATTTGAAGGGGGACAGCTAGTACAAGATATCCTGACAAAAGTGGTCTTCGCCTGCAAAAGGCTCTGGTGGTGATGCCGTCTTGGGCTCCACGATGACCTCCGTATTGTCGTCCTCCTGGTCTTGGTCTCGTTGCCCCGATATAGCAACCTTTGCCGCCTGCGCTGGCCTCCTTAGCACCAAAGAGGAAACAAGGACGCCGCGCGTGCTGGCGCCCGCCTGGTGTCGATCGTCATGGCTCACGTCACGAGAGCCTCGTGAGGCTTGCCCCGCCTTGATATCTCCGCTCCTCATGAGCCTGCCTGACTAGGCCTCTCCTGAGGAGGTCTTGCGTCATCCGCCTCGCGAGGGTCTCGGATGCCTTATTGATGAAGATGGGTCGTACGGCCTGCTGGCTTAGCCACGCCGTGGGCCGCAGGCAGGCATGTCTGGGGACCCCCGTTCCAAGGACGCCGACAGTAGCCCCCGGGCCCAAGGTGCGCTCAGGCTTGGCTTCGCGGCGAAGCCAAGGGTCAAGTATGGAGCACCGCGGGCCCCAAAATCCTGCGGCCTCGGTTGACGCGTGGCGGTTGATTGGACGTGGGCGTCTCCACTTCCCCACGCTGCCTCGGCAACTGCACGACCTGACAAGTCCCTGCAACATGCAAGGAAAACCATCATTACCTGCGATCGTGGGAGGCGCCGGTTGGCCTTCTTCCATTATAAATGGGGAGGGGGCGGAGCCCCCGTCGCCCATCTCTTCCTTGCTTGCTTGCTTCTTCCTTGCTTGCTTGCTTCTTCCTCCTTGCTCCGCTGCTAAGAACAATGGCGCCTATCAGAAGGTTTTCTGCTGAAGAGAAGGGAAAGGCTCCTCGGGATGTCCCGGGACCACTTCCGCAGAAGAAGAGGTCGGTCGACCATCGTGATGAAGCGGCGATGCAGGTGGTGACGAGGCCTTGGTGCGAGCGGCCTCCTCCGGGGTACCCGCTACCCTTGTATGCCCGAGCCGAGGGCTCGGGAGGACGGAGCGACGAGCTGCGCCGCCCACGCCACGTCCGGGGTCGCCGCGCCACAGCGACGCGTGCCGTCGCCCCCGGAATCCACGCCGCGGACTCCTCGCGCGAGCTGGTGCTGTGGGCACTGATGCCTCCAAGCTCCTGGATCCGCTTCGTGCGGTTCTTCTCCGACGTGATGCCGCCGAGGGGGCCTCTCAAGCTCTGGTTGCAGCACGCCAACTGCAGCGCCACGGCGACCGGAGCAGAGATCGAAGCAGTCCCCACCTGCAAGATCTTCATGACTCGCGGCTGGGGCGAGATAGCGCGGGTTTGCCGTGCGAGGGGTGCCCTCGTGATCCACTTTGAATTCGACGGCGTCTCCACGCTCTTCTTCAAGGTCTTCGATGCTGAGGGCCGCCGCCTGGAGTGCTGTTCCGGAGAGGAGCATGAGGCTGACGCGCGTTCCGCTCCCGGCCACCCCAGCAGCAGCAGCCCTTGGGAGTCTAGCAGCTCTCCTGAGCTCTATGAGACTCTGGAGACGAGCGATGACAGCTATGTGCCCCCGAGCTCTCGCCGCGCTCGGAGTAGAGCCGCAGCGTCCGGCCGTCGCCCCCGCTGATCTGGATGGGGTTGGCGCCGGCCTCCCGTGGCCCACTGTTGATGATGGTGTCCGCCATGGGAGGGTGTAGATAGGATTCCCCTTAGTTTTAGCTTTTGTTCCCTGCAAAGAATCAGGAATTACCCCGTGGGGGCATGTAAGGGTCTGTAATGTCTTTTGTGCTTATCTTCCCGGTTATGAGAATTTGGTGAACGCATGTCCCGTTAAGGCTCGGTCCCCCCTTTCTTTCCTCACGATAGCTTGTTGCGCTACGCTGACAGGTCCCAGTCCCCAGGCAGGCTACAGCCGTCGCTGGTATGCCAGGTCGCGTGTCGTGGTCAAGGCCATGAGGTGTGCGGCCCGAGGTCCAGTAAGAGCCCCTGAGGCGCGATGCTCAGGAGGTCCCCCTTAGCGCTCAAGCAGCCATGGTAAGGCGAGAAAGGGAGTTGACGTGGCCGCAACAGGGTTGCGGCAAGGCGTGAGTGACCATTAGGCCCAAACATTTAGCCGATCCGAGGGCGGGACTTATCTTGTTGACTTCGTGGCGATTCCTGACGTTGCGCTAGGGCTGCGCGCCAACTTGTGCGACATAGCTAGGCTGGCCCATACGTGTTTCCTTCCCCCATGCTCTCCTTAGTGCTCTGCGTCCTCAGGTCCCGGCCCTCGAGCGAGCTCAGCCGCCGCTGGTATGACAGGTCGCGATGCCGTGGTCAAGGCCAGGGGGTGAGGGCTAGAGAGCCAGTAAGAGCTCCTGAGTCGCGATGCTCAGGAGCCCCCCTTTTAACGCGCAAGCGAATTGCACGAGAGAAAAGGAGACTCGCGGTGCCGCCTGCTATCCTCCCCACGGGGTCCCTGTAAACAGGCACAAGAAGAAACACGGTTTGCCGTTATAGCTGTTAGCCTGCCGCTGGTTGCTCTGGATGAAGTGAAGGCACTGAGGGCCTGGTGAGGTGACGTGCGCGGGGCGTGCCGCGAGCCAGAGCTCGGCCGCTCAGGTTTGTTGACATGGCAGGGACGGACCCATGCACCAGCGCCGTGCCTGTGAGAAGGCCCCGTGGGAGGCGATGATCGAGCAGGTGATAGCCGTAGGCAGGTTAAGCATGGAAAGCAGATCAGCTTAGGTAAATGCAGGAAGATACATGCCACTGGGTCCGGCCCGAGCGGCTTGGGGATGATGCAGCCCGAGGGGCGCCCCCAGCAAGGTAAGCTAAATACATAAGCAAAGGGATACACGCCACAGGGACGGACCCATGTGGCCTGGGAATGATGCAGCCCGAGGGGCGCTCCCAGCTAAACGAGCTTGGAAGATGTCACCTGGTTCTGTAGACGAAGTAGAGTTGGTGCAGCTGAAGGCGGGCGTCGAAGGAGTGACTCTTCATGAGCCACCGGAGCCCTGAGCCTCGGGAGGCTCTGGGGGCTCGGGAGGTTCCCTGAAGACCGTCTCCATTTCCTCCAGGACGGTGTGATACCTGGCCTCCTGAGCCGCCAGGACACGCCGCATGTTGCAGTGATAGGCTGACGCCATGCTCGGCAAGCCGAAGGGCATGCGAATGTAGCTGTGTGGCGGGCCCTCGCAGCGGCCCACACGCGAAGGCCAGAAGCGCTCCTGAGATGCGGCCCTGTTGAGCCTGGGGACGTCGATGCAGACACGCAGCCCAGCATCCTCGCCAGGATGGGGAGCTGCGCCTCGTGAGCGGTTGTCTCCGCGCATGGCTCTTGCGTCTTGCAGTTCCTGAGTTGTCTTGGTGATGAACTCCTGAGTGGTGGGCACTCCTTGCCCTGTGCTCTCCTGAGGGACACGTGTCGCGAAGCACGCCTCCAAGTGGTGCCCAAACGCCTCCCTCGTGAGGTTGGCAAGGTCTGAGGCCCTCCAGAAGAGAGCCCCCGAGCCCTGCCCGAGGAGGGCGCCTTCCTATGCGATGGAGGGAGGCGCCCCTGGGGCAGACGCTGATCCTGATGAGGCTCCTGCCGCGTCGCCATCCTCCTGAGGTCCTGCGCGGCGCAGCTGCTTCTTCTTGGGGATGGCCTCCGGAGGGCCCTCACTTCTGCTGTCGGGGTCGTCGATTGCTGCAGCTTGGAGGGCGCGCTCAAGGGAGCACACCGCATCTCTCTCTTCACATGGGACCGTGATGATTCCTCCGCTTCCCGGCATCTTGAGGACGTTGTAGCCGTGGTGGGTGACTGCCATGAGCTTGGCCAGGGTCGGATACCCGAGGATGGCGTTGTACGGCAGGCGGATCTGCGCGACGTCGAAGTCGATGAGCTCGGTGCGGTAATTCTTGCGCTCTCCGAAGGTGATAGGCAGGCGGACCTACCCTATCGGTGTGGTGGAACCGTTGGTCACTCCTGAGAAAGGTTTGGTAGGCTGGAGCTGCTCACACGGCACTTGGAGGATGTCGAACGTGTCGACGGACAGGACGTTGAGCCCTGCGCCGCCGTCGATGAGGGTCTTGGTAACCTACACATTGCTGATGAATGGGGAACACAACATCGGGAGGGCGCCGGCGGTGGCCGCGCACTTGAGCTGATCTGCCGAGTTGAAGGTGATGGCGCATTGGGACCACTTGAGCGGGCGCGTGGCCTCGAGCTTGGGGAGCACCGCGTTCACCTCGCGAGCGAACTATTTGAAGATGCGCTAAGAGGCTGGGGCCTGGGCGCCGCCCAAGATGCATGCGATTGCACGCGGCTCCTGGAAGCCCCCAGCCCCCTCGTCCTGATGGTGGTCGTCGTTCCTTCTTGGCGGCGGCAGCGGGGGAAGACCGGCGTTGCCTTGGGGCGATCCTCACGAGGCTGGTCCCTCCAGGCGCCCTTGCGAGGATGGTCCTGCCAGCGTTCCTCACGAGGCCTGTCGCGCCATTCCTGGCGCGGGCCACGGTCGTCCCAGTGTCCGCCTCCACGTCCTCCTTCACGGTCGTAGCCCCGGTCGCTGCGCTCGGGGCATCGACCGAAGCGTCCTTCTCGTATGGCTCTGAGCTCTTGACAGTCACTGGTGTTGTGGGTGTTCAGGTTGTGGAAGGCGCAGAACGGTCGGCTGTTCTTGGATGACTCGGGCTGATCTCTGCCCTGCTTGGTGTCGGGCTCCGCTGCTAGCACTGCTGCTTCCTTGCGCTTCACGTCCTTGGCCTTGGCCTTCTTCTCCTCCGCTCCTGCAGCTGGCAGCTCGAGGAGGGAGAGGCGCCCCTCCTCAGCTCTTGCGCACTTGGTCGCCAGGTTGAACAGCTCCTGAGATGTGCAGAGCTCCTCGTGGATAGCGAGCTCTTCCTTCATCTTGACGTCACGGACGCCGTCGGAGAACGCGGAGATGATGGCCTCGTCCGTGACCTTGGGGATCTTGAGGCGGGTGTTGTTGAAGCGCTGGATGTACTTCTGGAGGGTCTCTCCTGGTTGTTGCTTGATGCGGCGCAGGTCACCCGCGGCCGGAGGGTGGTCACGAGTGCCCTGGAAGTTGGCGACGAAGCGGTCGCGCATCTCGTCCCAGGAGGAGATCGAGCCGTGCTGCAGGTTCAGGAGCCAGGAGCGGGCTCCATCCTTGAGAGCCATGGGAAACCAGTTCGCCATGACTTTCTCATCGCCGTTGGCCGCTTCGATGCTCAGCTCATAGAGCTGCAGGAACTCCGCGGGGTCGGCGGTGCCGTCGTAGCGAGGAGGCAGATCCGGCTTGAACTTGCCTGGCCAGGCGACGCTGCGCGGCTCGGGGGTGAAGGCATGGCAGCCGGCCGTGGTTGCTGGGGCACACTTCGGAGGTGGAGCTTGGTCTTGATGAGGTCCGCGTGGTGCCGCGGGCGGTGCGCGGTCTTGACGAGGCGGCGCGGGAAGCGCGGGTGCAGCTTCTCGCGGCCGAGGGATTTCTTGGCAGCTTCTCTCTTCGCGCGCGGGCACCGGGCGTGGCGAATCACGCCGTGGGGCCGCGCGCCTTTGTGCCAAGGCGCCGTCTTGGGGCAGAGGTGGTGGAGGCGCACCATGAGCCTCATCGCCCATGGCTGGTTGAGGGTGAGGTAGAGAGAGGGACGGCGCCGGGGAGCCCCCTGCGGCGCGGACGAGCTCGGCGACGCGGTCGAGCCACTCCTCGTAGAGGTCGTCGACTGGGCGGTAGCGCAGGAGTTCGTTTGCAGCGAGGAGTGCGGCCCGCGCCTCCATGGGAGCGCGGCGTGCGTGAGACGAGGAACCGACCGGGGTCAGCGATGGAGTGGCGGTGCGGCCATCCTGCCGCACCGAAGGATGCAGTGAGGACGCCTGCTGCTCGTTCCCCGCCGGGCCGGTGGCAGCGTTGGCGGCGGGAGATGGAGAATGATGAGGTGGCCCACCGACGGGAGCCGTCTGAGCAACGCGGGCGGTGAGGGCAGCCCGACGCTTAGCTCGAGCACGGCGAGCGTCCGCCATGGAGACGACGGGGCGACGAACTGATGGAAGGGAAGCTATGGCGCACCCCTACCTGGTGCACCAAATGTCGGATGTGGGGTTCCGGCAAACCCTTAAGGTTCGAACACTGGGGTGCGCGCGAAGTCTTTCACTCCTACCGATCTACGCCCTAGCTCGCTAAGATCTCGCGGACGAACTCGACGAACTCACAACACAAAGAGACACGGGATTTATACTGGTTCGGGCCACCGTTGTGGTGTAATACCATACTCCAGTGTGGTGGTGGTGGATTGCCTCTTGGGCTGATGATGAACAGTACAGAGGGAAGAACAGCCTCCTGAGGTTGAGGTGTTCTTGTGCTCGGTGACTTAGCGGGTGAGAGCTGGGTGAACTGCTCGATCGGATCAGATGGGATCCAGCCGAGAGGAGATGAGATGAGATGAGATGAGATGCGATGAGATGAGATGCGATGAGATGAGATGAGATGAGATGAGATGCCCCTACTGTGGCGGCTAGCTCTACTTATATAGGCCCTGGTCCTCTTCCCAAATATTGAGCGGGAAGGGAGCCAACAACGGCGGGCAAATTTGAAGGGGGACAGCTAGTACAAGCTATCGTGATAAAAGTGGTCTTCGCCTGCAAAAGGCTCTGGTGGTGACGCCGTCTTGGGCTCCATGATGACCTCCGTCTTGCCGTCCTCCTGGTCTTGGTCTTGTTGCACCGATATAGCAACCTTTGCCTGATCCCTCGGTACTCCTCGCATGCGCTGGCCTCCTTAGCACCAAAGAGGAAAGAAGGACGCTGCGCGCGCTGGCACCCGCCTGGTGTCGATCGTCATGGCTCACGTCACGAGAGCCTCGTGAGGCTTGCCCCACCTTGATATCTCCGCTCCTCGTGAGCCTGCCTGACTAGGCCACTCCTGAGGAGGTCTTGCATTGTCCGCCTCGCGAGGCTTGGCCCCTCGCGAGGGTCTCAGATGCCTTGTTGATGAAGATGGGTCGTACGGCCTGCTAGCTTAGCCACGCCGTGGGCCGCAGGCAGGCAAGTCTAGGGACCCCCGTTCCCAGGACGCCGACAGCAACAGTTGATGAGACGACCCCGATGCGACGATGGAGATCATGGTGTCGGGTCGATGACAATGGAGATCACGACGATGCTTTGAAGATGGAGATCAAAAGCAGAAGATGATGATGGCCATATCATGTCGCATTTTTGATTGCATGTGATGTTTATCTTTTATGCATCTTATTTTTCTTAGAATGACGGTACATTATAAGATGATCCCTTCACTTAATTTCAAGATAAAAGTGTTCTCCCCTGAGTATGCACCATTGCCAAAGTTCGTCGTTCGAAGCACCTCGTGATGATCGGGTGTGATAGACTCTACATTCACATACAACGGGTGTAAGATAGTTTTGCACATGCAAAATACTTGGGTTAAACTTGATGAGCCTAGCATGTACAGACATGGTCTCGAAACACTGGAGACTGAAAGGTCGAACATGAGTGATATAGTAGATATGATCAACATAGAGATGTTCACGATTGATGACTGCCCCATTGAGGGAGTCCTGGATTATGGGGTCCTCGGTTGTCCGGGCTATTTGACGTGGGTCGGACATATGGGCCGTGAAGATACAAGACTGCAGGCCTTCCCTTGTGTCCGGATGGGACTCTCCTTGGCGTGGAAGGCAAGCTTGGCATGCGGATATGAAGATTCCTTTCTCTGTAAACCGACCCTGTACAACCCTAGCCCCCTCCGGTGTCTATATAAACCGGAGGGTTTAGTCCGTAGAGGCAATCATAATCATACAGGCTAAACATCTAGGGTTTAGTCATTACGATCTCGTGGTAGATCAAATCTTGTAACCCCTGTACTCATCAAAGTCAATCAAGCAGGAAGTAGGGTATTACCTCCATCAAGAGGGCCCAAACCTGGGTAAACATCGTGTCCCCTGCCTCCTGTTACCTTTGATCCTTAGACGCACAGTTCGGCACCCCCTACCCGAGATCTGCTGGTTTTGACACCGACATTGGTGCTTTCATTGGGAGTTCCACTGTGTCGTCATCGAAAGGCTCGATTGCTCCATCAATCATCTACAACAATGCTGCCACAAAGGATATTTTTCTCCCCGGCCAGATCTTTGTATTCGGTGGCTTCGCACTGCGTGCCAACTCGGTTGGCTACCTGGAGCAGATCGACAGCTACGCCCCTGGTCACCAGATCAGTTTTGGAAATATGAACTATGTCGCTGATATCCGAGGAGACCTGATCTTCCAAGGGTTCGCGGCCCCAACCACCACTCCGGCCTTAGATCTGGAGCGCGTCACCAGGTCCGAAGACGGGAGTCTAGAGCCCACCGGACTCTCTGTGGCCTTAGAGCTCAATACCGGAAAATCAAAGAGAATATCGTCTCCGACGATCATTACAAAGCCGGACTCTTCTCCGGACACTAACTCCGAACCCTGGAAGTCCGCGTCATGCGAGTTCGGCCAGGGACCCTCTGTCCCCGTCCAAACCTCGCTCTTAAACGAGGCTCTCGACTTAATGTGATCCCTCGTCATTACAGAGGAACTGCCTTCGAATTGCGCCCAGCTTGGACTAGGGGCAGAAAACAGGGAATTTTGCTTCCCACCCACCACCCAGTTCATAGCCACTGTCGAGGATCTTACCGACATGCTCGATTACGCCTCCGAAGACATCGACGGTATGGACGATGATGCCGAAGAGGAGTAGGCTCAAAACCCGCCGTTCACCAGACGCTGGACGGCCACTTCCTCATACGACGCATACATGGTGGACACACCTAAGGAAGGCGACGACGATGGTGAGAAGAACCCAGTCGAGGATGAACCTCCTGAGATACCACTGAAGCGTCGATTTCAGCGGTGCCGCTCTAAATCGCGTCGCCAAAAAGACAGCAATACCGGCACCGGAGACAATGATACTCTGGAAAACGCTGAAGACCAAGAAGACCCCATCGAACCAACATCTAAATAGGATGATCGGGAGGACGGGCAAGTTGACCCTGACGAGCAAGCAGGGAATGAAGACTCGGAGGATGGCAACTACTTGCCACTCTCTGAGGACGACATGAGCCTCGACGACAAAGATTTTATCATACCAGAGGAACCCCTAGAACAAGAGCGCTTTAAGCGCCGGCTAATAGCCATGACAAGAAGCCTAAAAAAGAAACAACAGAAGCTTCAAGCTGACCAAGATCTGCTCAACGACAGATGGACTAATGTCCTGGCAGCCGAAGAATATGGCCTCGAGCGCCCAAAAAAGAGTTACCCGGAGCGTAAGCTGCTACCCCAATTCGACGATGAGGCGTTGGAGCCCATACCACCTGTGCGTAATGCGGCTGACGGACCCGATCGACCACCACGTGGCCGGGACAGAATGACAAGTCAAGCCGAACATCAGCCCGCACCACCTTGTCGTAAAAGCAGAGAAACAACAGCTCGGAGATACACATATGACCTACGACAGGACCTGGAAAATAGAACGGGCCAGACCAGATCAATCTACAGATCGCGGGGGCGTGCACCAGCGCGAGAAGACGGCTATCAAGCTTGGCGCGACAAGCATAACCACGCCTGGGCTGAAAAACTGCATATGGACTTCGTCCGAACTGTGTCGCGACATGGCCCAATACAGAGGTGCCGCACACCCCCTATGCTTCACCGACGAGGTAATGGAGCACCAGTTCCCTGAAGGGTTTAAACCCGTGAACATTGAATCATACGACAACACAACAGATCCCGGAGTATGGATTGAAGATTTTCTTCTCCGCATTCACATGGCCTGCGGTGATGATCTCCACGCCATTAAATACCTTCCCCTAAAACTTAAGGGGCCAGCTCGGCACTAGTTAAACAGCCTCCCAGAAAACTCTATTGGAAGCTGGGAAGACTTGGAAGATGCCTTTAGAGACAACTTCCAAGGCACTTATATCCGGCCTCCGGATGCCGATGACCTCAGTCATATAGTCCAACAGCCCGGAGAGTCGACTAGGAAATTCTGGACCAGGTTCCTATTAAAAAGAACCAGATTGTTGACTGTCCGGACGCCGAAGCCCTAGTGGCCTTTAAACACAACATCCGTGACGAATGGCTCGCCCGACACCTCGGCCAAGAAAAGCCAAAGTCCATGGCAGCCCTTACAGCACTAATGACCCGCTTTTGCGCGGGCGAGGATAGCTGGCTGGCCCGTAGCGGCAACAGTACCAGCGACCCTGGCACTTCCGAAGCCAGAAACGACAACGGAAGGCCCCGACGCAACAAACATAAGTGTCGGAGCAACAACGATGATACGGAGAGTACGGCAGTCAATGCCAGATTCAGTGGCTCTAAATCCGGTCAACGGAAGAAGCCATTCAAACGAAATAAAGACGATTCATCAAGCTTGGACCGAATACTTAACCGACCTTGCCAGATCCACGGCACTCCTGACAAGCCTGCCAACCACACCAACAGAAGCTGTTGGGTCTTCAAATAGGCCGGCAAGTTAAATGCCAAACACAAGGAGAAAGGATCACCCAGCGAGGATGACGATGAGGAACCTCGCGCACCGAAAACAGGGGGACAGAAGAAATTTCCCCCCGAGGTCAAAATGGTGAATATGATATACGTCACTCATATCCCCAAGAGGGAGCGCAAGCGCGCGCAAAGGGACGTCTATGCGATAGAGCCAGTGGCCCCAAAATTTAACCCATGGTCGTCCTGTCCGATCACCTTTGATCGCAGGGACCATCCGACCAGTATCCGTCACGGAGGCTCTGCCGCATTAGTCCTCGATCCAATCATCGATGGATTCCACCTTACGCGAGTCCCCATGGATGGCGGCAGTAGCCTTAATCTGCTCTATCAGGACAAATTCCGCAAGATGGGTATTGATCTGTCAAGAATCAAGCCCACTAAAACTACCTTTAAAGGAGTAATACCTGGTGTCGAGGCCCGCTGCATGGGCTCAATCACATTGGAGGTCGTCTTTGGTTTTCCGGACAACTTCTGCAGCGAGGACTTGATCTTCGACATCGTCCCCTTCCGCAGTGGCTACCATGCACTGCTCGGACGAACCGCGTTCGCTCGCTTCAATGCGGTTCCGCACTATGCATATCTCAAGCTAAAGATGCCCGGACCCCGCGGTGTTATAACAGTCAATGGAAACATGGAGCGCTCCCTCCATACTGAGGAGCATACCGCGGCCCTAGCATCAGAGGTACAAAGTAGCCTTATTATACCAAATACTATATCGGCAGACAAGCCCCCGAACTCTGTCAAACGAGTCTGTGCTACCCCTCAACATGATGGTCCAGCTCGTCAGGAGCTCGATTAGCAATTCGGCCTCCATCCCAGCCCGTACCAAATTGTGGCATATGTACCACGCGTACATAATTACGCACTAATAATACCATGGGAAAGGATGGAGGCATAGTAAGGATATAGTCCAGAATACGGCTCGACCTATCTACACCCTGAATTTCTTTTTTTTTCCTTCTTTTTATTTTTCAGGTTCTTTACAACCCACATCACCTTCTCGACGGTACGAAGGCCTCTTCTCGGCCTAGTATGCAAACACCGGTCGATAATCCTCTCGAAGGATAATACACCAAGGAGAATAGTAGCACAGACGTGTGGTAGAGCACCTAAAAGATCTTCAAGATCACCTCGCCTGTTCAGGACGCATGCACAGCTTCTTGTGTTCGGCATGTAAAATAGCTTTGTTGCTTATTGCACTATTTGTATCATATACGTTTCGACGTATCAATCAGACTACAATGGACACAATTTTTAGCCCAACCTACATGGCGTTGGCTTATCTCTTAACATGTGTTTCCCTGCCTTTATCCGATTGTCATGTACACCTTGGTACGACTCAAATCGCCAGGGGCTCTATTAAGCCACGTACATCTTTTACATGCTAAAACAAAGTCCGAATACTTTCACAGTGCAATTCGGCATCCCGAATATAGCATTATATGCATTGGCTCCGAATCATGTCTTTGTCAATAGTTGGGTGCTACCTCTTGAGCACTGCGTTGGTTTTCCCTTGAAGAGGAAAGGGTGATGCAGCAAAGTAGCGTAAGTATTTCCCTCAGTTTTTGAGAACCAAGGTATCAATCCAGTAGGAGGCTACGCGCGAGTCCCTCGCACCTACACAAAACAAATAAATCCTCGCAACCAACGCGATAAGGGGTTGTCAATCCCTTCACAGTCACTTACGAGAGTGAGATCTGATAGATATGATAGGATAATATTTTTGGTATTTTTGTGATAAAGATGCAAAGTAAAATAAAAGCAAAGTAAAGAGCAAAGGAAATAACTAAGTATTGGAAGATTAATATGATGAAGATAGACCCAGGGGCCATAGGTTTCACTAGTGGCTTCTCTCAAGAGCATAAGTATTTTACGGTGGGTGAACGAATTACTGTTGAGCAATTAACAGAATTGAGCATAGTTATGAGAATATCTAGGTATGATCATGTATATAGGCATCACGTCCGAGACAAGTAGACCGACTCCTGCCTGCATCTACTACTATTACTCCACTCATCGACTGCTATCCAGCATGCATCTAGAGTATTAAGTTCATGAAAACAGAGTAACGCCTTAAGCAAGATGACATGATGTAGAGGGATAAATTCATGCCATATGATAAAAAAACATCTTGTTATCCTCGATCGCAACAATACAATACGTGCCTTGATGCCCCCTACTGTCACTGGGAAAGGACACCGCAAGATTGAACCCAAAGCTAAGCACTTCTCCCATTGCAAGAAAGATCAATCTAGTAGGCCAAACCAAACTGATAATTCGAAGAGACTTGCAAAGATAACCAATCATACATAAAAGAATTCAGAGAAGATACAAATATTGTTCATAGATAATCTTGATCATAAACCCATAATTCATCGGTCTCAACAAACACACCGCAAAAAGAAGATTACATCGGATAGATCTCCACGAGAGAGGGGGAGAACATTGTATTGAGATCCAAAAAGAGAGAAGAAGCCATCTAGCTACTAACTATGGACCCGAAGGTCTGAAGTAAACTACTCACACTTCATCGGAGAGGCTATGGTGTTGATGTAGAAGCCCTCCGTGATGGATGCCCTCTCCGGTGGAGCTCCGGAACAGGCCCCAAGATGGGATCTCGTGGGTACAGAAGGTTGTGGTGGTGGAATTAGTTTTTTCGCTCCGTATCTGATCGTTTGGGGGTACGTAGGTATATATAGGAGGAAGGAGTACGTCGGTGAAGCAACAGGGGGCCCACGAGGGTGGAGGGCACGCCCTGGGGGGTAGGCGCACCCCCCTACCTCGTGGCCTCCTCTTTTGTTTCTTGACGCAGGGTCCAAGTCTCCCGGATCATAATCTTCCTAAAAATCACGTTCCCGAAGGTTTCATTCCGTTTGGACTCCGTTTGATATTCCTTTTCTGCGAAATTCTGAAATAGGCAAAAAACAGCAATTCTGGACTGGGCCTCTGGTTAATAGGTTAGTCCAAAAAATAATATAAAAGTGGATAATAAAGCCCAATAATGTCCAAAACAGTAGATAATATAGCATGGAGCAATCAAAAATTATAGATACGTTGGAGACGTATCAAGCATCCCCAAGCTTAATTCCTGCTCGTCCTCGAGTAGGTAAATGATAAAAAACAGAATTTTTTATGCGGAGTGCTACTTGGCATAATTTCAATGTAATTCTTCTTAATTGTGGTATGAATATTCAGATCCGAAAGATTCAAGACAAATGTTTAATATTGACATAAAAATAATAATACTTCAAGCATACTAACAAAGCAATCATGTCTTCTCAAAATAACATGGCCAAAGAAAGTTATCCCTACAAAATCATATAGTCTGGCTATGCTCTATCTTCACCACACAAAGTATTTAAATCATGCACAACCCCGATGACAAGCCAAGCAATTGTTTCATACTTTTGACATTTTCAAAACTTTTTCAATCTTCACGCAATACATGAGCGTGAGCCATGGACATATCACTATATGTGGAATAGAATGGTGGTTGTGGAGAAGACAAAAAGGGAGAAGATAGTCTCACATCAACTAGGCGTATCAACGGGCTATGGAGATGCCCATCAATAGATATCAATGTGAGTGAGTAGGGATTGCCATGCAACGGATGCACTAGAGCTATAAGTATATGAAAGCTCAACAAAGGAAACTAAGTGGGTGTGCATCCAACTCGCTTGCTCACGAAGACCTAGGGCATTTTGAGGAAGCCCATCATTGGAATACACAAGCCAAGTTCTATAATGAAAAATTCCCACTAGTATATGAAAGTGAGAAAATGAGAGACTCTCTATCATGAAGATCATGGTGCTACTTTGAAGCACAAGTGTGGTAAAAGGATAGTAACATTGTCCCTTCTCTATTTTTCTCTCATTTTTTTTATTTGGGCCTTTTCTCCTTTTTTTATGGCCTCTTTTTTTTCGTCCGGAGTCTCATCCCGACTTGTGGGGGAATCATAGTCTCCATCATCCTTTTCCTCACTTGGGACAATGCTCTAAAAATGATGATCATCACACTTTTATTTTCTTACAACTCAACAATTACAACTCGATACTTAGAACAAAATAAGACTCTATATGAATCCCTCCGGCGGTGTACCGGGATATGCAATGAATCAAGAGTGACATGTATGAAAGAATTATGAACGGTGGCTTTGCCACAAATACGATGTCAACTACATGATCATGCAAAGCAATATGACAATGATGGAGCGTGTCATAATAAACGGAACGGTGGAAAGTTGCATGGCAATATATCTCGGAATGGCTATGGAAATGCCATGATAGGTAGGTATGGTGGCTGTTTTGAGGAAGGTTTATGGTGGGTGTATGATACCAGCGAAAAGTGTGCGGTATTAGAGAGGCTAGCAATGGTGGAAGGAAGAAGGGTGCGTATAGTCCATGGACTCAACATTAGTCATAAAGAACTCATATACTTATTGCAAAAATCTACAAGTTATCAAAGCAAAGTATTATGCGCATGCTCCTAGGGGGATAGATTGGTAGGAAAAGACCATCGCTCGTCCCCGACCGCCACTCATAAGAAAGACAATCAATAAATAAATCATGCTCCGACTTCATCACATAACGGTTCACCATACGTGCATGCTACGGGAGTCACAAACTTTAACACAAGTATTTCTCAAATTCACAACTACTCAACTAGCATGACTCTAATATCACCATCTTCATATCTCAAAACAATTATCAAGCATCAAACTTTTCTTAGTATTCAACACACTCATAAGAATTCTTACAAATCTTGTATGCTTAGCATATTAGGATTATTTAAGCAAATTACCATGCTATTTAAGACTCTCAAAATAATCTAAGTGAAGCATGAGAGATCAATAGTTTCTATAAAACAAATCCACCACCGTGCTCTAAAAGATATAAGTGAAGCACTAGAGCAAAACTATATAGCTCAAAAGATATAAGCGAAGCACATAGAGTATTCTAACAAATTCCAAATCATGTATGGCTCTCTCAAAAGGTGTGTACAGCAAGGATGATTGTGGTAAACTAAAAAGCAAAGACTCAAATCATACAAGACGCTCCAAGCAAAACACATATCATGTGGTGAATAAAAATATAGCTCCAAGTAAAGTTACCGATGGAAGTAGACGAAAGAGGGGATGCCTTCCGGGGCATCCCCAAGCTTTGGCTTTATGGTGTCCTTAGATTATCTTGGGGGTGCCATGGGCATCCCCAAGCTTAGGCTCTTTCCACTCCTTGTTCCATAATCCATCAAAATCTTTCACCCAAAACTTGAAAACTTCACAACACAAAACTTAACAGAAAATCTCGTGAGCTCCGTTAGCGAAAGAAAACAAAAGACCACTTCAAGGTACTGTAATGAACTCATTATTTATTTATATTGGTGTTAAACCTGCTGTATTCCAACTTCTCTATGGTTTATAAACTATTTTACTAGCCATAGATTCATCAAAATAAGCAAACAACACACGAAAAACAGAATCTGTCAAAAACAGAACAGTCTGTAGTAATCTGTAACTAACGCAAACTTCTGGAACTCCAAAAAATCAGCCAAAATACGAAGACCTAGAAAATTTGTTTATTGATCAGCAGCAATTGGAATCACTATTTAATCACGTTCTGGTTATTTTTAACAATTATTTTCGTGAACAGAAAGTTTCTGGAAATTTCTGCAAGATCAAATAACTATCATCCAAGAAGATCCTATAGGTTTAACTTGGCACAAACACTAATTAAAACACAAAAACATATCTAACCAGAGGCTAGAACAAATATTTATTCCTAAACAGAAGTAAAAAGCAAAAAACTAAAAATAAAATTGGGTTGCCTCCCAACAAGCGCTATCGTTTAACGCCCCTAGCTAGGCATAAAAGCAAGGATAGATCTAGGTAGTGCCATCTTTGGTAGGCAATCCATAAGTGGCTCTCATGATAGATTCATATGGTAATTTTATTTTCTTCCTAGGGAAGTGTTCCATGCCTTTCTTTAATGGAAATTGGAATCTAATATTCCCTTCCTTCATATCAATAATTGCACCAATCGTTCTAAGGAAAGGTCTACCAAGAATAATAGGACATGAAGGATTGCAATCTATATCAAGAACGATAAAATCTACGGGCACATAGTTCCTATTTGCAACAATAAGAACATCATTAATTCTTCCCATAGGTTTCTTAATAGTGGAATCCACAAGGTGCAAGTTTAGAGAGCAATCAAAATCACGAAAATCTAGCAAATCGCACAAAGTTTTGGGAATAGTGGAAACACTAGCACCCAAATCACATAAAGCATAGAACTCATGATCCTTAATTTTAATTTTAATAGTAGGTTCCCACTCATCATAAAGTTTCCTAGGAATAGAAACTTCCAACTCAAGTTTTTCTTCATAAGATTGCATCAAGGCATCAACGATATGTTTGGTAAAAACTTTATTTTGACTATAAGCATGAGGAGAATTTAGCACGGATTGCAACAAGGAAATACAATCTATCAAAGAGCAATTTTCATAATTAAATTCCTTGAAATCCAGAATAGTGGGTTTAACATCTAGGGTTTTGATTTCTTTAATCCCACTTTTATCAATTTTAGCATCAAGATCTAAAAACTCCGAATTTTTGGAACGCCTTCTAGGTAAAGGTGGATCATATTCAGTCTCATCATTATCAATATTCATATTGCAAAACAAAGATTTAATAGGAGACACATCAATAACCTTTAGATCTTCATCTTTATTTTCATAGAAATCCGGTTTAGCGGCCATCTTATTAACTAAGGTAGCCTGCTTATCCGATATTTCAGCAGTCAACTTCTCAAGGCGAGCAATTTGGGATCTTAAACCATCAAATTCTTTAGACATATCATCGAGCTCTTTATTCATATAACTCATAAAACCTTTTTGTTCCTTAAGCTCGTTTCTGAAGAAATTATTATGCTCAAATTGCAAAACCATAAAACTCCTGACGTTGCTTTCAATCTCTTCTAACCTTTTAAGGTGAAGATCACCAAATCTAGGTAGAGCCATCATGTCAAACAAGCAATCCAACACACGAGCAAACAAAAAGCAAGCGAAAAAAGGCAAACGGAAAAGAGAGGGCGAATAAAACGGCAAGGGTGAAGTGGGGGAGAGGAAATCGAGAGGCGAATGGCAAATAATGTAATGCGGGAGATAAGGGTTTGTGATGGGTACTTGGTATGTTGACTTTTGCGTAGACCTCCCCGGCAACGGCGCCAGAAATCCTTCTTGCTACCTCTTGAGCACTGCGTTGGTTTTCCCTTGAAGAGGAAAGGGTGATGCAGCAAAGTAGCGTAAGTATTTCCCTCAGTTTTTGAGAACCAAGGTATCAATCCAGTAGGAGGCTACGCGCGAGTCCCTCGCACCTACATAAAACAAATAAATCCTCGCAACCAACGCGATAAGGGGTTGTCAATCCCTTCACGGTCACTTACGAGAGTGAGATCTGATAGATATGATAGGATAATATTTTTGGTATTTTTGTGATAAAGATGCAAAGTAAAATAAAAGCAAAGTAAAGAGCAAAGGAAATAACTAAGTATTGGAAGATTAATATGATGAAGATAGACCCGGGGGCCATAGGTTTCACTAGTGGCTTCTCTCAAGAGCATAAGTATTTTACGGTGGGTGAACGAATTACTGTTGAGCAATTGATAGAATTGAGCATAGTTATGAGAATATCTAGGTATGATCATGTATATAGGCATCACGTCCGAGACAAGTAGACCGACTCCTGCCTGCATCTACTACTATTACTCCACTCATCGACCGCTATCCAACATGCATCTAGAGTATTAAGTTCATGAAAACAGAGTAACGCCTTAAGCAAGATGACATGATGTAGAGGGATAAATTCATGCAATATGATAAAAAAAAACATCTTGTTATCCTCGATGGCAACAATACAATACGTGCCTTGCTGCCCCTACTGTCACTGGGAAAGGACACCGCAAGATTGAACCCAAAGCTAAGCACTTCTCCCATTGCAAGAAAGATCAATCTAGTAGGCCAAACCAAACTGATAATTCAAAGAGACTTGCAAAGATAACCAATCATACATAAAAGAATTCAGAGAAGATTCAAATATTGTTCATAGATAATCTTGATCATAAACCCACAACTCATCGGTCTCAACAAACACACCGCAAAAAGAAGATTACATCGAATAGATCTCCACGAGAGAGGGGGAGAACATTGTATTGAGATCCAAAAAGAGAGAAGAAGCCATCTAGCTACTAACTATGGACCCGAAGGTCTGAAGTAAACTACTCACACTTCATCGGAGAGGCTATGGTGTTGATGTAGAAGCCCTCCGTGATGGATGCCCTCTCCGGCGGAGCTCCGGAACAGGCCCCAAGATGGGATCTCGTGGGTACAGAAGGTTGCGGTGGTGGAATTAGGTTTTTGGCTCCGTATATGATCGTTTGGCGGTACGTAGGTATATATAGGACGACGGAGTACGTTGGTGAAGCAACAGGGGGCCCACGAGGGTGGAGGGCGCGCCCTGGGGGGTAGGCGCGCCCCCCTACCTCGTGGCCTCCTCTTTTGTTTCTTGACGTAGGGTCCAAGTCTCCCGGATCATAATCTTCCTAAAAATCATGTTCCCGAAGGTTTCATTCCGTTTGGACTCTATTTGATATTCCTTTTCTGCGAAACTCTGAAATAGGCAAAAAACAACAATTCTGGGCTGGGCCTCCGGTTAATAGGTTAGTCCCAAAAATGATATAGAAGTGGATAATAAAGCCCAATAATGTCCAAAACAGTAGATAATATAGCATGGAGCAATCAAAAATTATAGATACGTTGGAGACGTATCATTGGGTTGCCTGGCTCCTATGGTTACTACCTTACGTTCCGCTTAATCGGCTAAGGTAGTAAATGGAGAACTACTACGATTGTGTCTCTGGTTCATCCGGACAAACACCTCAGTAGAGAAAGCCGAAAACTGACTGTCATGATGCGGCGAGAGCCGGTGAGCTATTCGGCGACCTAGTATAAATCTCTTGCGATTTTTTCCGCATTATGCGATAGTCCGACCTTCTCCCGACTGGGCATTCACAGCACCCAAGTTCGGATAATTGAACAACACTAGGGCTGCGCCTGCATTCCCATTGTAAAACTCCTATGGCTAAGTGAGAGTGATAAAGCCGCATAGTCCAATTGCCTGGTTCGCCGCACTAACACCTCCTTCACGGACCAAGACGTTGGGTCAAGTGTGTTTTCAGTGCTATCCCGAACACCCCCGTACTATCTACGTGGGGGCTGAAGCAACCGACTGGCCAACTCTCAGATATCGTAAACAGCCACACACGAGGGGATATTTTAAAAATAAAACAAGCAACATACCATACATAAAGCCTTGTTTCATAATACAGGATTGGACATCATAGATACATTCATTCAAAAATGATATCCTTCGAACACTGGCCCTCCACAATGCGGGATCCTTTCAGGACATCATCAAAGTACCGCTCCGGCGTGCGGTGCTCTTTGCCAGCGGGTGGTCCCTCGGTTGCAAGCTTGACGGCGTCCATCTTCGACCACTGCACCTTGACACGGGCGAAGGCCATCCGCGCACCTTCAATACAGACCGACCGGTTCATGGCATCAAGCCGAGGGCAGGCGGTGACCAGTTGCTTCACGAGACCAAAGTAGCTACTGGGCATGGGTTCGGCGGGCCAAAGACGGATTATCAAATCCCTCATAGCCAATTCAGCCACCCTATGCAGTTCGGTCCATTGCTTTAGCTGATCGCTGAGGGGCACGGGATGCTCTGGCGCAAGGTACTGCGACTAGAACAACTTCTCCGTTGAGCTCCCCTCTTTGACCCGGAAGAACTCCGCAACATCAGCAATACTCCGGGGCAGGTCCGCAAACACTCCTGGAGAACTCCAAATCCGGGTTAGAAAGATATACCTTTTCTTCACAAATTTGCTCTGCATGTTAAAGGCCTTACCCGCTGCAATTTGCTTTGCCTCTTGGATCTCCCAGACCAGCGCTTTGGGCTTCGTCCCGGGCTTCTTGTGCACTTTGGAGTGCCTTAGAAAGTTCAAAATTTTGCTCCGAACTCTTGCACTCTAAGGACTCGCATTTGCCTATGGCATCCTTGAGCTCTTGCTGGACTTCTTCCACTCGCGATTCATGTTTAAGGCGGGAGGCTCGCTCCTCCTCTGCCTCCTTCTTGGCCTTGGCCAGCGCACTCTTGAGGGCCTTGACCTCAGACGTGTCAGCTACAAACATAATTATGAAACTCATTCAGATAACACATAAGAGCTGACACCATTTCAGACGTGTTTTCGGTATCACATACCTTGTTTTTCTTCTAACTTCCGCCTTAGCTCGGACGCTTCAGCGACATGGGCAGCTAACGCCTATTTTGCAACCTATTTGTTCAAACAGATATCTATGTTAACCTCCTGCGTGAGTTATTAGATCCTCTATTCGGTTTTTCTTTCCGAACACCGAACAGAGTCTCAGGGGCTACTATCTATACACAGGCGTTCTTTTTATACAGCTAAAAACACTGTAAAGCACATACCTCAAAGCCTCTTAAAAGGCTAGTGTAGGCTTCGCTCAGTATGCTTTTTCGCGGACTGAACCTTTTCAATCACCGTACCCATAAGGGTAAGATGTTCTTCCACAATGATGGTGCTTTGAAGCGCTCTCACCAGAGTGTCCGGCGCCTCCGCATTGACAGAGGACGCCGGTGTTGTGGGCGCGCCCCCTTCTGGTAAAGAGGGTTGCTCCTCTATCTCCGGAACCGTGTAGGTTTCCGGAATGACATTTGGTTGGGGGCCAAACTGAACCTGGCCCCCGTCTCCAGTCTCCATGGGGGTCGGTTCCCCCATGCTCTTGGAAGCCGAGGTGTCAGCCTTCGGCACCGTCTTGGCAGTCTCCGGCACCTCTCCCTGTTCCGGAAGGGTCCTTTGGGACGACACCTCGGTGTTATCCACGGCAGTGGGGGAGGAAGCTGGTGGAGGCGACTCGCTCTCCATCATGTTCGGACCCAGTGAATTCCCCGAAGAGGAGGATCGCTGGGGGAGGACCTTAACCGGACTGCAACATACAATTTTAATGCATTACAACTATAAGCTAGAAAAGTCGGACATATATATACCTTTGAGCACTTACGATCCAGCCAGGGGCTTCGGCGTGGGGCGCCACTCGTCGGCGCCCGACTCAGCATCCATAAGGGAGGTTTTCCCTTTCTTGGACACCTCCGCCTCTAGATCAGCGGAGGCGACCCTTTTCTTTTTATCCCCTTTAGGGGGGGGAATTGCTCTCTTCCTCCTCCTCTTCCTCTTCGTCAGGGGAGGAGAGGGTTCCGGTGTCCTCGGACACCACGTCGAGGCACCCTTACGGTGGAGGCCGCTCTTGGCCTCCTTGCCCTTCTTCTTGGCCTTCTTTTCCGGCGCCTGGTATGGCGCTGGGACCAGCATCCTCGTCAATAGAGGAATAGATGAGTCTTCGGGCAGCGGAGCCAGACAGTGAATCCGTTTCGCTTTCTTCGTCCAGCCCTGCAAAAGAAAATGGAGAATTTAGTGTGCTCCTTGGACTCGCAAAGTAAGGTTATCAAAGAACTTACGGGGGTCGCAGCGTGGGTGCTGTCATAGCCGAGGTCTTCTGTTGTCTCCGGCGCGATTTCTGGGTCTTGAACAACAGCTTCCACATGTCTTTGTGCTTCGTGCCGAAGAACCACTGCAATGTCCGGGGACCGGCCGGGCCAAACTCCCACATGAACTCTTGACGCGCCTGGCAGGGAAGAATTCGGCGGAAGAGCATCACCTGGATCACGCTGGCGAGGCTGGTATTCTTGTCTACCATGCTCTTGATATGATTCTGCAGCGTCATCACCTCGTCTGACGACGCCCGGTCCAGGCCCTTGTTGAGCCAAGATGTCAGCCGCATTGGGGGCCCAGACTTGAATTTGGGGGGGGGGGCAGGAAGAATCATGAGGTTCTATGACGTAGAACCACTCCTGCTGCCATCCCTTCACGGTCTCCACGAAGGTACCCTTGGGCCAGATGACGTTGGGGAGCTTGCTTACCATTGCGCCCCCGCAGTCCACGTGCTGACCCTCCACTACTTTAGGCTTCACGTTGAAGACCTTGAGCCATAGGCCGAAGTGGGGGGATATACGGAGGAATGTCTCGCATACGACGATAAACACTGAAATGTTGAGGAAGGAATTTGGGGCTAGATCATGGAAATCTAGCCCGTAGTAAAACATGAGGCCGCGGACGAAAGGATGAAGGGGAAACCCCAGTCCGCGAAGGAGGTGAGGGATAAACACTGCCCTCTCACCGAGCTTTGGTGTGGGGATGATCTCCTTTTTGGCCGGGAGCCGGTGGGCGATCTCCTTGGCCAGGTACCCCGCTTCCCGGAGTTCTTTGATGTTTCTCTCCGTAACGGAGGAAGCCATCCACTTGCCCTGTGCTCCGGAGCCGGACATGGCTGGAGTACTTTCTGGGGATGGAGAGGATTGAAGCTTGAGCGCTGGAGCTTGAGGGCGGATGGGCTGAGGAAGACGAATGCGTGGGGTAAAAAGGGGGAATCTTATCTCCTTATAAGGGCAGTGAATATCATGCGTCCCCCCAAGGGGTCATGCGAAATGGCACGGTTGGGTTTCCAAACCCGTATTGATGAGAATCCCGTAATAAGGGGGCACGATCTCTGCTTTGACAAGACGTGTCGTCGGTGGTTGCGTCTCGAAACGCGAAACGGGAGGCCAGAAAACGGTCTGTAATAATAAAGTGGCCGGACGTAATGTCTCGCCGGTAAAATCGTCAGAGGACGGAACTTATTTGTATTTTTCCCTTGTGATTTGAAGTTGTGACTATTGTACAGAGCTGAATATAATGCTGGTGATCAACTACTTTGAAGTGTTCGGAGGAGGAACCCGCCTTGCAATGCCGAAGACAATCTACGCGCTGGACCCATCGTCATTGAAGCCTGGTTCAGGGGCTACCGAGGGAGTCCTGGATTATGGGGTCCTTGGATGTCCGGGCTATTTGACGTGGGTCGGACAGATGGGCCATGAAGATACAAGACCGGAGGCCTTCCCCCATGTCCGGATGGGACTCTCCTTGGTGTGGAAGGCAAGCTTGGCGTGCGGATATGAAGATTCATTTCTCTGTAAACCGACCCTGTACAACCCTAGCCCCCTCCAATGTCTATATAAACCGGACGATTTAGTCCGTAAAGGGAATCATAATCATACAAGCTAGACATCTAGAGTTTAGTCATTACGATCTCGTGGTAGATCAACTCTTGTAACCCCTGTACTCATCAAAGTCAATCAAGCAGGAAGTAGGGTATTACCTCCATCAAGAGGGCCCGAACCTGGGTAAACATCGTGTCCCCTGCCTCCTGTTACCTTCGATCCTTAGACGCACAGTTCGAGACCCCCTACATGAGATCTGCCGGTTTTGACACCGACACCCATCTCACGTGATGATCGGACATGGGTTAGTTGATTTGGATCATGTATCACTTAGATAACTTGAGGGATGCTAATTTAAGTGGGAGTTCATTAGTTATTTGATTAACTGAACTTAATTTATCATAGACATAGTCAAAATGTCTTTGCAAATTATGGCATAGATCAATAGCTCGTGATGTAGCTTCCCCATTTTTTTATATATGTTCCTAAAGAAAACTAAGTTGAAAGATGGTGGTAGCAATAATGCGGACTGAGTCCGTGATCTGAGGATTATCCTTATTACTGCATAGAAGAATTATGTACTTGATGCACCGCTAGATGACAAACCTGCAGCAGGAGCTGATGCAGACGTTATGAACGTTTGACATGCTCGATCTGATGATTACTTGATAGTTTAGTGCGCCATGCTTTACAGCTTAGAATCGGGGCCCCAAAGACATTTTGAATGCCAAGGAACAAATGAGATGTTCCAAGAGCTGAAATTGGTATTTCAGGCTCATGCCCGTGTTGAGAGGTATGCGACCTCTAACAAGTACTTTGCCTACAAGATGGAGGAGAACAACTAAGCTTGTGAGCATGTGCTCAGAATGTCTGGGTACTACAATCGTTTGAGACATCAAAATGGAAAACTGGACCGGACGAAGAACGTGGTGCCCACAATGAACGATGGAACGAGAAAGAAAAAAGGTATTTAATGGGTCAAGCCCAGGAGGGAGGGGGAGGGTGAGGGGTGTGTGTCGGTTTGCCCAAACACCTATAACGGACACATAAGGTGCTGAATAGGGTTTGATTCCTTATAGCTTATTCGGTACGCATGACTGAGTCATGGCTAGCCGGAGCTGACACTCGTGAGCGTCAATCATATGTGCTTTTCGCGCAGGGTGAGATCTTATTGGGCCAGCCCATTCGGTGGCGTTCACATAGAGTCGCTACTAAAATCCAAAAAAACTAGGCACGCTATCAGAATCGAACATAGAGTCGCTAGTAATAGAATCAAACTAGGTGATATAAGATGAACAATATTTAAATACACATTGAACACTGTTTTATATACGCTGAACAAATATTTAAGTATACGTTGAACAGTTTTTTGATATGCACTGAACTTTTTTTAAGCAGACAATGGAAATTTTTGTGATATACACTGAACAATATTTAAATACACATTGAACATTTTTGTGATATACGCCGAACAAATTTTGCATTGTGATTTTTCTTTAAAAAGTGAACAGAATTTGAAAACCATGAACAATTTTGAAATCATAAACAAAATTTAGAAATTCTAACATTTTTAAAACAAAAGATAAAAATTATATTAAAAAAATGGTAGAATAAAGAAACGAAAAAAAGAAAAGACATAGAATCAGAAACACAAACAAAAAAGGAAAAAAGAAATCCCAGAAAACCGGCAAAAGGATAAAGGATAAAAAAACGGTCGACCGCTTTCACGCTAGAACTGGGCCGGCCTCGCACCGCTTTCGCGCTAGAACTGGGCCGGCCCGTTTCCTGGTGCTCGCTCGCGCGCATCAAACAGGGTTCGCCGGCCGCCAGCCGTGCCGTTTGCTTCCTTGGCAAGTTGGGCTCGGCTCAGTTAAAAAAAGAAGAAGTTGGGCTCGGCTCAGTTAAAAAAAGAAGAAGTTGGGCTCGGCTCAATTTCTTGCTGGATGTTGCAAAAGTTTCGGCCTGAACAGCCCAAGGTGATCACATGGCCCATGAACCCAAACAAAACCCTAGCCAATCCGGCCGGCATAAATACAGAGGCACGCACAGCCGAATTCCTCACAGCAGCGCCGCCACAGGTAATATCTGAGTTGTTCATGGCAATACTTCCCCTCTTCTCTTCTCTTGTTTATGGTTGTGTGGTTCAATTCGTATCTCACTCGAGCCCCTTGATGAGTCGATCCCTCAGTATAATTTCTCCGGGGCTCGAATTTTCCAAGGGGGCCAGACTGTATGGGGATCTTGAGTCGCTTCGCCTACTTATTATCGTGAGGCGCAGCGAATAACATTCTCCAAAATTGCCCCACCGATCATCCCATCCCATACTTATGGTTTTTGATCTTTTAGTTTGCTTGTTTCTTATTTTGGCGGACCAGTTCTGTTAGCCCAGTGATGGCACATCTTTGAGACCTGAGAATTTTCTTCCTAGATGAAAATCATAAGCATAATCGCTGAGGGCTACAGACTCAACCGCTTTGTTTCCTACCTTTTTACTGCTAGTCTTGGCATGGATGAGGATATGCACTGGGCTCCGAGCAGCGAACGTCTGCGTTCTGATGGAGATGCGTTTGCCTAGAAAGCATTGTCCGACATCTCTTTGAACGCTTTCTCTTTTCTGTTCTCGCTACTATCTAGGGCTGCATTGTACCAAGGCTTGGGTTCTTTGTACTCTCGTCTTGCTCGCCAGATTCGGCTGTAGTCAAACCAACATGGAAGGAAATCTGGTCGGCCTGCCCATCTCAATGGGCAACCCGCTTACCAACCTTCATATATCTCTTCACAGTACTAAATCTGTTCTTTCCATCTTTTTAAGAATATTATGCGAGTGGGCAGTGGAGGGGAGTGGTGCAATCCATTCCTAAGCAGGCTCTCTCGGAAAACAAGACCCGACTGTCTTCCTCCGTTTGTGATTTGTAATGAACCTGCGTCTCCTTTTGGTTGTTTCAAATCCTGCGAGGAAGATCGTCCGGTGGTTCATCATACAGGCAGCCTGTTGCGAAAGTCTCAGTCTGCGTCACTGATGTATACATTTCTCTTTCTTTTGCATCAAATCGTTCAATGAGAAACCGGATACAAACTTATCTGTTGTAAACTTATATAAAATAATGCCAATTGAAGAATTATTGACTGAAATTTATACGACATAAATCATGGTGGGCAAAAAGCTTGTAAGAACTGGGACGAAGCTAAGAAAGAGCAATGTGGTGCAGAGATAAATGGGCCTTTTCGTCCAGTTAATTGGACAGATGTTGGTCTACGTGGTAAACTTTGGTGGTGTTGTCAACACGTCTTTTGGCTTTTCATTTGCCCGCGACAAAAGTGTCAGGGCAGTATTCTTAACAAATATGATTACGATCGCAAGCGATGCAGTTTTGGAGGAAGATTGGGACATAGTTAATACACAAGCACCTCCTAATTTCGTTAGCCTGACGGGAACAACTATGAGCCACTTTATTGGCCTCTTGTTTTACACAAAATAAAATTAGTGAAAAAAATTGCAAACTCACAAATAAAACAGTTTGACCATCAAGCATTATGTTGGATCACTAGGAGCAGTTGTAATTTTACAGCAACTTTTTCATGAGAATGGCGTTTTGGAGGCTGAGCTTTTGGAGGCTGAGCTCAATGGAGGCCTTTATTTAAAAAAAACAAATTCAAACTTTTACGAAAAGTCAACGCCCACACGTGTGGGCGTTTGCAAGATCATCTGTGTGCGAGCGCATGAATCTTGACGTGTTTCTAGTGCCACGTAGGACTGGGTTGGTGTGTGGGCATTCATCCGGTCGCCCACACAGCCGTTTCACCACATGGGAGGGGCTAGTGTGTGGGCGTTCAACGGTTTGCCCACACGCCACTTTCCACTCACGCACAAGGGCTGGTGTGTGCGCATTTGCCATCTCGCCCCACTTGCCATATGTTTTGCAGTGTACATGGCAACTGCCGTAGTGTGCTTTATAAGCAGGTGGCAACTCTTTTTTTTACCCGAACATGTCAGTTGCCATGTATTTTGAAGGGTACACGACAACTGCCCTAGCGTGCATGTAAACAGATGGCAACTCTTTTGTTTTACCTGAACATGTTGTTTTGCCATGTCTTTTTGTAGCGCTATACGGCAACTGCCTAGTGTTAGTAGGTGGTAAACTCCTAAAGTTTTCAAATCATAGCAACTATAGTAAACCAGACCATATATGGCAACAGCCGTAGTTGCCCAAAAATGGCATCTGGAACTTTTGACATGAGATGGCAATTGCAGTTGAGCCACCGTGGCAACTGTAGTTGTTCGACATGGCAACCGTAGTTTAACGACATGGCAACTGCAGTTAAACGAACATGGACGAAGGTCTGGACCATGGCAACTGCGGGCGTGCGATGACTGTCACGCGGGGCGTGCGGGACCACGAGGTACGAGGTCTGACGTACGGAGCGTGTGGGCGTTATCTATTTCGCCCACACGCACGCGTGGGAGAGGGATCGGGAGGGAAAAAAGAGGTGTGTGGGCATTACTTGTTTTGCCCACACGTAAATGTGTGGGCTGTTCCTCTTATACTCCACACAAAATGTGTGGGCAGACCCCCCTAACGCCCACACGTGTGGCACTTATCGGCGTCCAACTTTTATGTTTCAAAAAATTCTAAAAATATATATAACTAAAATTTCATGATGAAATACTTTGAAATGCGACCTCTAAAAAAAAGACAAATTCATGGCCTAGGAGGGTGAATAGTAAACCCTAGATTTGTTTTTTTACACAGCTCTCATTTCAACGTGTTTTGCCCTGAAAATTGACACATGTGTGTTATGCCTATATCTGTATTTTTTCAGAATTTTTTGAAATGTGAAAATATGAATTTTGATGAATTTGGAATTTTGAATCTAGAGGCCTCTAGTGAGCTTGAGCACCAAAGGCAATTTCTGCTTTTTCATTTGCTCCCTATGCAGCTGAAGCCTTAATGATGGAAGCAATCGCAATGAGAGGACTCCTAACTTTTCTGGATTGCCATAAAATTATAGCTGAATCTGATAATTGAAGTGTATGGAGAGAGCGTTGCTGCATGCACGACATTGACCAGACGAAATGCACAGGATATGACATATCCCACCATCCAAGTATTGCACAGGAGCACTCGGTGTTACCCCCTCCCCCCTATATTTGGTTTTCAAAAAAGTTTAGGGATTTTTTGACCTATTTTAATTACTAACTTATTTTTGAATATGGCGGGTGGAGCCACCCGAGTGCTCCTAATCCGATTCCCTATGTATGTGTATTACATTGCTAGACTGGCATTGTCACTAAGACGCTATATATGCAAATTACATTGATCCCGTGACGAAGATTGGTAATGTTCAGTATGAGCATTGTATAGGGGAAGCCAATTGCACACTCATGAACTTGATAGAGGATCATCCTTTGTTTACTCTTGAATCGCTCATAAACGATTTAAGCATTTTGTGTTAATTAATAAAGTAAGCCATGATGGTGTTCCCTCGAAATAGCCCAAGTCACAGGGTGCAAAGTTGATACCTTCATATGCACCCACTTCATCTCATCCTAGAACAGTCGCGCCTAGGTGCAATTGAACAGAGCGTGTTGACGCTTAAAAGTGATACAGTCATAAAAGTAGCTTAGGCTATATCAAGACTAATTCAAACTTATGATTGGAAGTCACCTTCGGATGGCTCTCTTCAAGAAGATCATGATGGATACGAAGAAGATCTAAAACGGAGCTCAGATGCAAATGTTGTGACAATTTCAGAAATGCTTGTGTTGACATCAGATTATAAAATGGTCAAAAACTCAATTAAGGTGGCCTCTGATGGAAAAAGTTTCAACATGAAAGTTGTGTCTCGTTGAAACGGTCGATTTGATATAAAAATCGTCTTAACCCAAGGTTGTATGCAACCAGTGGAGCTAAAACAAGGTTAGAAACAGAAGCCGCAGAGTCATTTCGGACCGACCGAGTTTATTTGACTCGGTGAGACCGAGTTGACTCGGTAATTATGAGTGAAACCACTTGGAAATTCCGAGTGAGATACAGAAGATTACAAAAGGTTGGCCACGTTCACTCGGTGGGACCGAAGCAAACCACTCGGTGGCTCCGAGTTGATCTGGAAAATTGTCAAAGATTCCTATCCAAGCTAGGTTAGGGTTTTTGATGTTTTGAGCGGAATTTTTAGTCCTTACGGGAAGTCCAACCGCCTCATAAATAGATGAGACGTGACGGCCGATTGAATAATACACAATCACAAAAACACATCTACTACTTTTTCATCTACGTTTTGTCTCCTTCGTTCTTGCTTCCTTGTTCTTCGTGTTGGAGAGCTGCTTATCCCGAGGCTCTAGGGGCGGTTCGGCCGGCCTAGGGCAGCCCATAACCGCTGCATTTCCCGACGGGGTCCCTCCCAGGCATGTGGGATTTCTGGTCTTCAAAAGTTCTCGCCGATCATCGTGCGAATCGCGCTTCCGGTGAGTCTCCTTCGACGTGAGTTGTGGGGCATCACCCCCGGCGTCGAGGGTACACGTGACGTGTTCATGCGTGAACACACTTTTGGCGACTCCGCTGGGGACTAAAGAGCAATCATCATCATCCATCATATCTAGCAGCGACAAGATTACTAAGCCCTCACAAATTGATGCCGATAGCATCATCAAGCCCAATCTTGAGGAATTATAGGAGGAACATCGCCAAATATATGAGGAGTACAAGAAGGCACGTGAAGAGAAGGAGTTACAGGAGTTCATTGCAAATTTTAAGAAGGATCGCCAAGGCAACATCACTCTGGTTGGAGAAATCAAGTTTCCTCCTCTTCACGATGAGCAGGTTAAACCCTCTGTGAGTAATGCCTTCTCCCCAGAGGTATGGACTAAAATTGATAGTCGCATTACTGATAGCAATAATCTTTTATACCAAGCTTTCTTGGAAAATAGTAATGCCAAAAAAAATATACCTCAATCACTTTGTGGTAATATTAGTGTGTCTACTACCACAGAAATCCCTAATCCAACTTTACCTATTTCATCGGCGCCTCCCGTGCTGATGAACTATTATTCTAGCCCAACAAATCAAATTATTGTTGCACCCATTAATCCTATCATGAGTATGCCAAGTTCGGTGGTGACGTTGAACCAAGCCCTACCTATAGGTGCAAACGCTGTTAGATCACTGTTGAATTACAATTCGGCATACATGTCGCAATTCACACCTGCAACTACCAACCCTACTCCTTGTTTGCCACTGCCACAAACTTCATCGTCCACTACAGATGATGGTCTAGCTAATCTTAGAGAGGAGATGGCTAAGATGCGATGATGGTCTAGCTAATCTTAGAGAGGAGATGGCTAAGATGCGATGATGGTCTAGCTAATCTTAGAGAGGAGATGGCTAAGATGCTCCGAGAGAATTTTGGAGTTGAATTACCAAAGAACCAGATTTACCAAAAGCCATACCCAGCATACTCTGATGTAATTCAATGCCCTCCGGGATATAAAATTCTAGATTTTGTTAAGTTTAATGGAGAGGGTACAAAAACCACATGGAAGCATGTTAGTCAATACTTGGCACAATTGGGTAAAGCAAGCTCACTAAATTAATTGAAAGGCGTTTATTTCCTTTATCTTTAACTGGTACCGCATTTTCATGGTTTGCCGCTTTACCACATGGTTCAATTAGTTTATTGTCGCAACTAGAACAAAAATTTCATCATCATCATTTTTATAGTGGCGACAATGAGCTTAAGTTGTCACATCTAACATTGGTTAGACAAAAGCATGATGAATCGGTTTCCGATTACGCCAAGAGATTTAAAGATACAAAAAACTGGTGCTATAGTTTCTGATAACCAATAGAGATTTGGCTGATCTTGTGCTTAGTGGTTTGAGAACTCACGTTAGAGAGAGGCTAGAAGGCTACGAGTTTTTAAGTATCAACCAAGTCCTACAAAGGGCTTTGGCTCAAGAAAGCCGATCTTAAGAGGTGCATAGGTATAAAACCGATCGTCCTAAGATGAATATGGTTGAGTATGATAGTGATCATTCGAACGATGATGATGATATTTATGCTACTGAATTTGTTTGGCCATCTAAGGCCAAACCATTACTTGCAATGATCTAAAGCCGATTCATAAGATCATGACGAGGAAATGATTTCACTTTTAACATTGCTAAGTGTGATAAAATATTTGATGCTTTGTTTCAAACTAAGATTATTAGAATATCTCATACTTTACCGCCGTTAGAGGAGCTGAAACGGTGCGCTTATTGCAAGTATCATAATTCTTTTTCTCATGCTACTAACGATTGTAATGTTTTCCGACGACAGATACAATCGACCATTAATGACGGACGATTGAATTTTTCTAAGATGCAAGTTGATAAGCAGCCCTTCCCAATGAACACCACGGATTTAGAGGGGGAGAAGATGTTAATTCAGCCCAACATAGCTGAATCAACTAATAAAAATAATGTTGTCATTGGTGAGCCCAGGAAAAGCAAGGATGGCGACAAGGTCTTGGGGAGACAAGATGTGCTTGACAAGGACATAATTAAGATCACCATAAGGAATCCTACACCCGGGGGCAACCTGTTGGGGAACGTAGCATGCAATTTCAAAAAAAAATCCTACGCTCACGCAAGATCTATCTAGGAGATGCATAGCAACTAGAGGAGGAGAGTGTGTCCACATACCCTCGTAGACCGAAAGCGGAAGCGTTAGTTTAACGCGGTTGATGTAGTCGAACGTCTTCACGATCCAACCGATCAAGCACCGAACGTACGACACCTCCGAGTTCTGCACACGTTCATCTCGATGACGTCCCTCAAACTCTTGATCCAGCAAAGTGTCGAGGGAGAGTTTCGTGAGCACGATAGCGTGGCGACGGTGATGGTGATGTGTTCCGCGCAGGGCTTCGCCTAAGCACTACGGACGATATGACGGGAGGAGTAAGCTGTGGAGGGGGGCACCGCACACGGCTAAGAAACAACGGTTGTTCTTTGGGGTGCCCCCTGCTCCCATATATGGAGGAGGGGAGGAGGCCGGCCCTAGGGCGCACCCAAGTGGGGGGAAACCGACTAGGACTCCCAATCCTAGTCGGCCGCCCTTTCCTTTCTTTCGGAGGGGGAAAAGGGAAGGAGAGGGAAAGGGGGTCGCGCCCCCTCCTCCTTGTCCAATTTGGACTCCCTTGGGGGGACGCCACCCCTTGCGGGCTCCTCTCTCTCTCTCTCTCCCCTATGGCCCATGTAGGCCCAATACTTCCCCAGGGGGTTCCGGTAACCCCTCGGTACTCCAAAAAATACCCGAACCACTCCGAAACCACTCCGATGTCCGAATACGATCTTCCAATATATCAATCTTTACCTCTCGACCATTTCGAGACTCCTCGTCATGTCCGTGCTCTCATCCAGGACTCCGAACAATCTTCGGTCACCAAAACACATAACTCACAATACAAATTGTCATCGAACGTTAAGCGTGCGGACCCTACGGGTTCGAGAACTATGTACACATGACCAAGACACATCTCCGATCAATAACCAACAATGGAACCTAGATGATCATATTGGTTCCTACATATTCTATGAAGATCTTTATCGGTCAAACCGCAATGACAACATACGTCATTCCCTTTGTCATCGGTATGTTACTTGCTCGAGATTCGATCGTCGGTATCATCATACCTAGTTCAATCTCATTACCGACAAGTCTCTTTACTCGTTCCGTAATGCATCATCCCGCAGCTAACTCATTAGTCACATTGCTTGCAAGGCTTATCGTGATGTGCATTACCGAGAGGGCTCAGAGATACCTCTCCGATACTCGGAGTGACAAATCCTAATCTCGATCTATGCCAACCCAACAAACACTGTCGGAGATACCTGTAGAGCATCTTTATAATCACCCAGTTACGTTGTGACGTTTGATAGCACACAAGGTGTTCCTCCGGTATTCGAGAGTTGCATAATCTCATAGTCAAAGGAATATGTATAAGTCATGAAGAAAGCAATAGCAATAAAACTTAACGATCATAATGCTAAGCTAACGGATGGGTCTTGTCCATCACATCATTCTCCTAATGAATTGATCCTGTTCATCAAATGACAACACATGTCTATGGTTAGGAAACTTAACCATCTTTGATTAACGAGCTAGTCTAGTAGAGGCTTACTAGGGACACGGTGTTTTGTCTATGTATCCACACATGTATCAAGTTTCCGGTTAATACAATTCTAGCATGAATAATAAACATTTATCTTGATATAAGGAAATATAAAATAACAACTTTATTATTGCCTCTAGGACATATTTCCTTTAGTCTCCCACTTGCACTAGAGTCAATAATCTAGTTCACATCGCCATGTGATTTAACACCAATAGTTCACATCACCATGTGATTAACACCCATAGTTCACATCGCCATGTGACCAACACCCAAAGGGTTTACTAGAGTCAATAATCTAGTTCACATCGCCATGTGATTAACACCCAAACAGTACTAAGGTGTGATTATGTTTTGCTTATGTGAGAGGTTTAGTCAACGGGTCTGCCACATTCAGATCCGTATGTATTTTGCAAATTTCCATGTCTACAATGCTCTACATTGAGCTACTCTAGCTAATTGCTCCCACTTTCAATATGTATCCAGATTGAGACTCAGAGTCATACAGATCGGTGTTAAAGCTTGCATCGACATAACTCTTTACGATGAACTCTTTATCACCTCCATAACCGAGAAATATTTCCTTAGTCCTCTAAGGATAATTTTGACCGATGTCCAGTGATCTACTCCTGGATCACTATTGTACCCCTTTGCCAAACTCATGGCAAGGTACACAATAGGTCTGGTATACAGCATGGCATACTTTATAGAACCTATGGCTGAGGCATAGGGAATGACTTTCATTCTCTCTCTATCTTCTGCCGTGGTCGGGTTTTGAGTCTTACTCAACTTCATACCTAACAACTCAGGTAAGAACTCCTTCTTTGACTGATCCATTTTGAACTCCTTCAAAATCTTATCAAGGTATGTACTCATCGAAAGTCTTATCAAGCATCTTGATCTATCTTTATAGATCTTGATGCCCAATATGTAAGTAGCTTCACCGAGGTCTTTCTTTGAAAAACTCCTTTCAAACACTCCTTTATGCTTTCCAGAAAATTCTACATCATTTCCGATCAACAATATGTCATTCACATATACTTATTAGAAAGGTTGTAGTGCTCCCACTCACTTTCTTGTAAATACAGGCTTCACCGCAAGTCTGTATAAAACTATGTGCTTTGATCAACTCATCAAAACGTATATTCCAACTCCGAGATGCTTGCACCAGTCCATAGATGGATCGCTGGAGCTTGCACACTTTGTTAGCACCTTTAGGATTGAGAAAACATTCTGGTTGCATCATATACAACTCTTCTTTAATAAATCCATTAAGGATTGCAGTTTTGACATCCATTTGCCAGATTTCATAAAATGTGGCAATTGCTAACATGATTCGGACAGACTTTAAGCATCGATACGAGTGAGAAAATCTCATCGCAACACCTTGAACTTGTCGAAAACCTTTTGCGACAATTCGAGCTTTGTAGATAGTAACAGTACTATCAGCGCTCGTCTTCCTCTTGAAGATCCATTTATTCTCGATGGCTTTCCGATCATCGGGCAAGTCAATCAAAGTCCATACTTTGTTCTCATACATGGATCCTATCTCAGATTTCATGGCCTCGAGCCATTTATCGGAATCTGGGCTCATCATCGCTTCCTCATAATTTGTAGGTTCATCATGGTCTAGTAACATGACTTCCACAACAGGATTACCGTACCACTCTGGTGCGGAACGTGCTCTGGTTGACCTACGATGTTCGGTAGTAACTTGATCCGAAGTTTCATGATCATTATCATTAGCTTCCTCACTAGTTGGTGCAGGCATCATGGGAACGGTTTTCTGTGATGAGCTACTTTCCAATTCGAGAGAAGGTACAATTACCTCATCAAGTTCTACTTTCCTCCCACTCACTTCTTTCGAGAGAAACTCCTTATGTACAAAGGATCCATTCTTAGCAACAAAGATCTTGCCTTCGGATCTGCGATAGAAGGTGTACCCAACAGTGTCTTTTGGGTATCCTATGAAGACACACTTCTCCGATTTGGGTTCGAGCTTACCAGGCTGAAGTTTTTTCACATAAGCATCGCAACCCCAAACTTTAAGAAACGAGAGCTTAGGTTTCTTGCTAAACCACAGTTCATACGGTGTCGTGTCAACGGATTTAGACGCTGCCCTATTTAACGTGAATGCAGCTGTCTATAATGCATAACCCCAAAATGATAGTGGTAAATCGGTAAAAGACATCATAGATTGCACCATATCTAATAAAGTACGGTTACGACGTTCAGACACACCATTATGCTGTGGTGTTCCAGGTGGCGTGAGTTGTGAAACTATGCCATATTGTTTTTAAATGAAGACCAAACTAGTAACTCAAATATTCGCCTCCGCGATCAGATCATAGAAACTTTATTTTCTTGTTATGATGATTCTCCACTTCACTCTGAAATTCTTTGAACTTTTCAAATGTTTCAGACTTGTGTTTCATCAAGTAGATATACCCATATCTGCTCAAATCATCTGTGAAGGTCAGAAAATAACGATACCCGCCGCGAGCCTCAACACTCATCGGACCGCATACATCGGTATGTATTATTTCCAATAAGTCAGTGGCTCGCTCCATTGTTCCGGAGAACGGAGTTTTAGTCATCTTGCCCATGAGGCATGGTTTGCAAGTATCAAATGATTCATAATCAAGTGATTCCAAAAATCCATCCGTATGGAGTTTCTTCATGCGCTTTACACCAATATGACCTAAACGGCAGTGCCACAAATATGTTGCACTATCAATATCAACTTTGCATCTTTTGGCATCAATATTATGAATATGTGTATCACTACGATCGAGATTCAATAAACCATTTACATTAGGTGTATGACCATAGAAGGTTTTATTCATGTAAACAAAACAACAATTATTCTCTGACTTAAATGAATAACCGTATCGCAATAAACATGATCCAATCATATTCATGCTCAACGCAAACACCAAAATAACATTTATTTTGGTCCAACACTAATCTCGAAGGTATAGGGAGTGTGCGATGGTGATCTTATCAACCTTGGAATCACTTCCAACACACATCGTCACCTCGCCCTTAACTAGTCTCTGTTCATTTTGAAATTCCTGTTTTGAGTTACTAATCTTAGCAACTGAACCAGTATCAAATACCCTGGGGTTACTATGAACACTAGTAAATTACACATCAATAACATGTATATCAAACATACCTTTGTTCACTTTACCATCCTTCTTATCTGCCAAGTATTTGGGGTAGTTCTGCTTCCAGTGACCATTCCCTTTGTAGTAGAAGCACTCAGTTTCAGGCTTAGGTCTAGCTTTGGGTTTCTTCACGGGAGTGGCAACTTTCTTGCCATTCTTTCTTGAAGTTCCCTTTCTTTTACTTTGCCCCTTTTCTTGAAACTAGTGGTCTTGTTAACCATCAACACTTGATGCTCTTTCTTGATTTCTACCTTCACCGATTTTAGCATCACAAAGAGCTCGGGAATCGTTTTCGTCATCCCTTGCATATTATAGTTCATCACGAAGTTCCAATAACTTGGTGATAGTGACTAGAGAACTCTGTCAATCACTATCTTATCTGGAAGATTAACTCCCACTTGATTCAAGCGATTGTAGTACTTAGACATTCTGAGCACATGCTCACTGGTTGAGCTATTCTCCTCCATCTTGTAGGCAAAGTACTTGTCAAAGGTCTCATACCTCTCGACTCGGGCATGAGTCTGAAATACAAATTTCAGCTCTTGGAACATCTTATATGCTCCGTGGCGTTCAAAACATTTTTGAAGTCCCGGTTCTAAGCCGTAAAGCATGGCACACTAAACTATCAAGTACTCATCATACCGAGCTTGCTAAATGTTCATAACGTCTGCATCTGCTCCTGCAATAGGCCCATCACCTAGCGGTGCATCAAGGACATAATTCTTCTGTGCAGCAATGAGGATAATCCTCAGATCACGGACCCAGTCCGCATCATTGCTACTATCATCTTTCAACTTATTTTTCTCTAGGAACATATCAAAAATAAACGGGGAGCTACATCGCAAGCTATTGATCTACAACATAGATATGCAAATACTATCAGGACTAAGTTCATGATAAATTAAGTTCAATTAATCATGTTACTTAAGAACTCCCACTTAGATAGACATCCCTCAAGTCATATAAATGATACGTGATCCAAATCAACTAAACCATGTCCGATCATCACGTGAGATGGAGTAGTCATCAATGGTGAACATCTCTATGTTGATCATATCTACTATATGATTCACGTTCGACCTTTCGGTCTCCAGTGTTCCGAGGCCATGTCTGTACATGCTAGGCTCTTCAAGTTTAACCCGAGTATTCCGCATGTGCAAAACTTTCTTGCACCCGTTGTATGTGAACGTAGAGCCTATCACACCCGATCATCATGTGGTGTCTCAGCACGAAGAACTTTCACAACGGTGCATACTCAGGGAGAACACTTATACCTTGAAATTTAGTTAAGGGATCATCTTATAATGCTACCACCGTACTAAGCAAAATAAGATGCATAAAAGATAAACATCACATGCAATCAAAATATGTGACATGATATGGCCATCATCATCTTGTGCCTTTGATCTCCATCTCCAAAGCACCGTCATGATCTCCATCGTCACCGGCTTGATACCTTGATCTCCATCGCAGCGTCGTGGTTCTCTCGCCAACTGTTGCTTCTACAACTATCGCTAACACATAGTTATAAAGTAAAGCAATTACATGGCGTTTGCATTTCATACAATAAAGCGACAACCATAAGGCTCCTGCCAGTTGCCGATAACTTTTACAAAACATAATCATCTCATACAATAACTTATATCACATCATGTCTTGACCATATCACATCACAACATGCCCTGCAAAAACAAGTTAGACGTCCTCTACTTTGTTGTTGCAAGTTTTACGTGGCTGCTACAGGCTTCTAGCAAGAACCGTTCTTACCTACGCATCAAAACCACAATGATTTTTTGTCAAGTGTGCTGTTTTAACCTTCAACAAGGACCGACCGTAGTCAAATTTGATTCAACTAAAGTTGGAGAAACAAACACCCGCCAGCCACCTTTATGCAAAACAAGTTGCATGTCTGTCGGTGGAACCGGTCTCATGAACGTGGTCATGTAAGGTTGGTCCGGGCCGCTTCATCCAACAATACCGCGGAATCAAAATAAGACGTTGGTGGTAAGAAGTATGACTATGATCGCCCACAACTCTTTGTGTTCTACTCGTGCATATCATCTACGCATAGACCTGGCTCGGATGCCACTGTTAGTTTAACGCGATTGATGTAGTCGAACGTCTTCACGATCCAACCGATCAAGCACCGAACGTACGGCACCTCCGAGTTCTGCACACGTTCAGCTTGATGACGTCCCTCGAACTCTTGATCCAGCAAAGTGTCGAGGGAGAGTTTTGTTAGCACGACGGCGTGGTGACGGTGATGGTGATGTGATCCGCGCAGGGCTTCGCCTAAGCACTACGGACTATATGACGGGAGGAGTAAACTGTGGAGGGGGGCACCGCACACGGCTAAGACTGTTGTTCTTTGGGGTGCCCCTGCTCCCGTATATAAAGGAGGAGGGGAGGAGGCCGGCCCTAGGGGCGCGCCCAAGTGGGGGGAAACCGACTAGGACTCCCAATCCTAGTCGCCCCCCTTTCCTTTCTTTCGGAGGGGGAAAAGGAAGGAGAGGGAGAGGGAGAGGGAAAGGGGGCCGCGCCCCCTCCTCCTTGTCCAATTCGGACTCCCTTGGGGGGGCACCCATTGCGGGCTGCTCTCTCTCTCCCCTATGGCCCATGTAGGCCCAATACTTCCCCAGGGGGTTCCGGTAACCCCTCGGTACGCTGAAAAATACCCGAACCACTCCGAAACCATTCCGGTGTCCGAATACCATCTTCCAATATATCAATCTTTACCTCTCAACCATTTCAAGACTCTCCATCATGTCTGTGATCTCATCTGGGACTCTGAACAATCTTCGGTCACCAAAACACATAACTCATAATACAAATCGTCATCGAACGTTAAGCGTGCGGACCCTACGGGTTCGAGAACTATGTACACATGACCGAGACACATCTCCGATCAATAAACAACAGCGAAACCTGGATGCTCATATTGGTTCCTACATATTCTACGAAGATCTTTATCGGTCAAACCGCAATGACAACATACGTCATTCCCTTTGTCATCGGTATGTTACTTGCCCGAGATTCGATCGTCGGTATCATCATACCTAGTTCAATCTCGTTACCGGCAAGTCTCTTTACTCGTTCCGTAATGCATCATCCCGCAGCTAACTCATTAGTCACATTGCTTGCAAGGCTTATCGTGATGTGCATTACCGAGAGGGCTCAGAGATACCTCTCCGATACTCGGAGTGACAAATCCTAATCTCGATCTATGCCAACCCAACAAACACTGTCGGAGACACCTGTAGAGCATCTTTATAATCACCCAGTTATGTTGTGACGTTTGATAGCACACAAGGTGTTCCTCCGGTATTCGAGAGTTGCATAATCTCATAGTCAAAGGAATATGTATAAGTCATGAAGAAAGCAATAGCAATAAAACTTAACGATCATAATGCTAAGCTAACGGATGGGTCTTCTCCATCACATCATTCTCCTAAAAAGTGATCCCGTTCATGAAATGACAACACATGTCTATGGTTAGGAAACTTAACCATCTTTGATTAACGAGCTAGTCTAGTAGAGGCTTACTAGGGACACAGTGTTTTTCTATGTATCCACACATGCATCAAGTTTCCGGTTAATACAATTCTAGCATGAATAATAACCATTTATCATGATATAAGGAAATATAAAATTACAACTTTATTATTGCCTATAGGGCATATTTCCTTCACAACCACAAGTGCAAGAGAACACTCATGTCAAATTTGTTAAGCCCAAGAGTCCAGAGGTTGGAAAGTGGAAGACGAATGAAGCTAAGGTGCAACGCAAGAGAATCAAGCCAACTTTTGATATGTTGCTGTCCAAATATGCCAATCAAGCGACAGGTTCTAGCTTTAACCGATCATCAAATTTGAAATGCTCAAGATCACCTTCAAGGCAAGAATTTCAGAATCACGCAAGGGCATATGAGTCGTGGGCACGAGGACCATGGATGGCGCCACCCCCCTATGCGCCATACTACATGGGAGACTTCAATGGAGGATGGGGCAGCCCCGAATGGCCCCTTATGCTTTTCATCCGGGTTGGGCAGAACCAAGGAGGCCCGTTCATGAGAGGCTTTCCTATCCCACTAGAGGTCGTTTGAACAATGGTGTCAACCGACCAATGCAAGATAATCAAAAAAGGGTCAGGAAGCAAGTGTGGCGTGCTAAATCACCACCACCACCACCACCACCACCACCACCACCACAACAACAACAACAACAAAGCCTTTAATCCCAAAGAAGTTGGGGTAGGCTAGAGGTAAAACCCATAAGATCTCGCGACCAACTCATGGTTCAAGCACATGGATAGCAAGCTTCCACCCCCTTGTCCAAAGCTAGTTCTTTGGTGATACTCCTATCCTTCAGATCTCTCTTTACGGACTCCTCCCATGTCAAATTCGGTCTACCCCGACCTCTCTTGACATTCTTCGCACGCTTTAGCCATCCGCTATGCACTGGAGCTTCTGGAGTCCTACGCTGAATATGCCCAAACCATCTCAGACGATGTTGAACAAGATTCTCTTCAATTGGTCCTACCCCAACTCTATCTCGTATATCATCATTCCGGACTCGATCCTTCCTCGTGTGGCCACACATCCATCTCAACATACACATCTCCGCCACACCTAACTGTTGAACATGTCGCTCTTTTTGTCGACCAACACTCAATGCTATACAACATTGCAGGTCGAACCGACGTCCTGTAGAACTTGCCTTTTAGCTTTTGTGGCACTCTCTTGTCACAGAGAATGCCAGAAGTTTGGCGCAACTTCATCCATTCAACTTTGATTCGATGGTTCACATCTTCATCAATACCCCCGTTGTAAGGGCATATTTATCCCTAAGATGTTTTGGTGATTGATGACAATGCTTTCGTGGTCTAATCGTGTGCGTTGAGTGTTTTTCAGAGATTCATCCTTTTGGCACGAGACGATTTCCTCCCCTCAGAGCTTAAAGCGAAGACGGTGTAGTCCTTTCGGATTAGTTTGGTGGACTAGTTTCATAGGGATCACCGTACTATCAAGAGGGGGTCCGTTTTGGTAAGGCTAGGGCGGAATCATCACGTACACTTCCTTTGCCCCTCCCTCCGAGCCTTTCCGTTTCGATGATGGGCTTGGTTCTCCTCTCTTTGTGCCCTCTCTGGTCCCAGCGGTAGTACCGCGGGCCAGAGCGGTAGTACCGCTTGGGTGCTACAAGCGGTAGTATCGCTCTGGAGCGGTAGTACCGCCCAGAGCAGTAGTACCGCTAGTAGCCCCCATGTGTGTACTAACTCTGGTCCCAGCGGTAGTACCGCAGGACGGAGCGGTAGTACCGCTTGGGTGCCACAAGCGGTAGTACCGCTCTGGGAGCAGTAGTACCGCTCTAGAGCAGTAGTACCGCTAGTGGCCCCAAGCCGTAGTACCGCAGTGGTCTCGTGCTAGTACTGCCTCGATTCGAGGGCTCCTTTTTCGTGTCGGGTTTTACGGTACTGGCCGCGGCTGTGGGGCGCCGTAGTACCGCTCCTGTGCGGTAGTACCGCCCTCCCTCCGCGGTAGTACCACTGTGGGCCAAGCGGTAGTACCGCGTTGTGTAGCGGTAGTACCGCTTATAGTGGCAAGCGGTAGTACCGCTAGCACAGCGGTACTACCGCTCTCTTCGGGGCAGAAGGGGGGTAACAGTTGGTTTGTTCCCCCCCACTATATAAAGGGGTCTTCTTCCCCAAAGTTGACTCACCTCTTCCCCCAAAAGCTCCATTGTTGCTCCAAGCTCCATTTTCGCCCGATCTCTCTCCCTAGCCAATCAAACTTGTTGATTTGCTCGGGATTGGTTGAGAAGGCCACGATCTACACTTCCACCAAGAGAAATTTGATTCCCCCCACTTATCCCTAGCGGATCTTGTTACTCTTGGGTGTTTGAGCACCCTAGACGGTTGAGGTCACCGCGGAGCCATAGTCCATTGTGGTGAAGCTCTATGGTGTCGTTGGGAGCCTCCAATTAAGTTGTGGAGATTGCCCCAACCTTGTTTGTAAAGGTCCGGTCGCCGCCTTCAAGGGCACCAATAGTGGAATCACGGCATCTCGCATTGTGTGAGGGCGTGAGGAGAATACGGTGGCCCTTGTGGCTTCTTGGGGAGCATTGTGCCTCCACACCGCTCCAACGGAGACGTACTTCCCCTCAAAAGGAAGGAACTTCGGTAACACATCCTCGTCTTCACCGGCTCCACTCTTGGTTATCTCGTTCCTTTACTTTAGCTAGTTTACTTGTGTTATATCTCTTACTTGCTTGCGTGCTTGTTGTCGTTGCATCATATAGGTTGCTCACTTAGTTGCATATCTAGACAACCTATTTTGATGCAAACTTTAATTTGGTAAAGAAAAGCTAAAAATTGTTAGTTGCCTATTCACCCCCTCTAGTCAACTATATCGATCCTTTCAGTTGGTATCAGAGTCTCGTCTCTTTATTAAGGACTTTACCGTCCAAAGAGTATGGTTGACGTCGTAGACGGTGCGGAGGAGCACTTCGGTGAGAATCCAGTCTCGTCTACGGGAGATGGGGGAACCGCGGTCTCTCGTGAGGAATTCAATGTGGCGTTGGACACATTGAAAACCTCCATGACGACCAAGGTCGAAAGCATGTTGAATAAATTCTTAGAAGGGCTTAAACTTACCACCGCACCGTTGAAAGTGGGTGATCCCGCTAACAAGGTGACGGATGCTACCTCCGACAAGGGGGAAGCTTCGAGCGAGAAGGCTCCTTGTTCTAGTGATAAAAATGGGACCGGCATCTTTGCCCATGTGAAACCTCCACCTGTCTATGGTGGACCGCTCCCTTCCACTCATTTGAATCATGCCGGCCCGGCCCCTAAGATTGAGAAGAATGTAGATTTTGATTCTTGGGTCTATCGTTTTAAGCGTCATTTAAATCATGTGAACACTAACCTTTGGAGAATCATTGAAGAAGGTTTTTATCCGCATGACCGAAGTAACTTCACTCCTAGAGAAGTTGTGGATCATCAATTCAATGAGAATGCTCTCTTCATCATCCAAGAAGCAATCCCACCCGAAGATCTTCCTCATCTCCGGCCTTACACCGTGGACAAAGATGCTTGGCTCCAAGTTGTTTCCCTCTATCGGGGAAGCGCAAGCATTCAACGCTCCAACTATGAAGTGGTGCTAGATGAAGCCGACGAGTTTGCAATGAAAGAAGATGAAGAACCTCGTGAGCTTTTTCGGAGAGTAACCAAACTCGCGGTCTCTCTCCGAGATCATGGAAGTAAGGACACGGATGACAATTGGATCAAGCGCAAATTCCTCAAGGCAATGATGCCCTACCACAAAGCCATGTCCTCCGTAATTCGTCAAAGGCCGGACTTCCACACCTTGTCATCAAGTGAAGTGTTGGATGAGTTTGTTGCTATGAGCATCTTGGACAAGACCGCCGACAATGCGGTTCTTCGCTCTCAAAGAATAAATAAGCCCAACCTTGCTCTAAAGGCCAAGGTTAGTATGGAGGAAGAGGATGAAGAGGAAGAAGAGGAGGGCAACCTCGAAGATACGAAGTATGCCTATCATGAACACATGGCTCTTGCTTCAAGGCAATTTTGGAGCAAGAAGAACACGAGGCCAAACTTCAACAAAAGCAACTCAAGTGGCGCAAAGGGCAAGCAACGGATGAGGACTTGCTTCAATTGTGGCAATGTGAGCCACTTTGTTGCGGAGTGCCCTTACGAGAAGAGGGAAGACAATGGTGGCAAGCTCATTAGAAAAGACAAGGCCAAGTCGTTCCCCAACAAGAGCAACTTCACCAAGAAGACTCCTCCCAAGGCGTTGGTGGTTCAAGAAGAGTACAATGAGGATGATGACGATGATGAAGATAGTGAGTCGGTTGCCATGGCCTCCGTTGCCATTCCGAAGACTCCACGGGTGTCTCTCTTCGACTCACCCAATGAGAACATCACCGGCAAGTGCCTCATGGCTAAAGCCACCAATAAGGTAACCTCAAACATCAAAACTACCATCATTAATCATCCTTCTTCGACGGATAGCATTGATGAACATGAGGGGACAAATGTGGAGGAAAATGAGTTTGAGATCTTTATGGGTAAACTCAAGGGTAAATCCAAGAAGCACTTCGTTGCTCTCTTGGAACAACTTGGTGAAGCCAATGACATGATCGAGGATCACGAAGATACCATCTCTAAGATGGAGGGGCATGGTCGTGACTATGCCGATGAGATTTCGGATCTTTCCAATGCTCTTGAAGAAGAGCGTGGTCTTCGTTTGGCTCTTGAGGAGTCATACAACGATGATCATGCTAAGTTAAAGAAAGATCTTGATCATGCTCTTGTTGTGTCTCGTGTGCTAAACTCCGAGAAGGCAAAACTTGGGGTTGATCTTGCTAGACTCAAAGAGGAGTTTGGCATTCTCGACAAGGCTCACAAAGTCTTGAAGGGTGTTCATGCTAGCCTCAAGGAGTCTCATGATCAACTCCAAGTGAAGCTAACAAAGGAGAAAGCCACCTTTCCTCATATGGTGTTAATTGATAATGCAAATGCTACTAACCCGTGTTGTGAGCATGTGCATCTTGTTGAGGAGAATGCTAAGTTGAAGGAGCAACTTGAGAAAGGCCTTGTGTCATGCATACAAGGTGAGAAGAACCTCAACGACCTCTTGAGCAATCAAAAGGAAGTTGTGGCCAAGGAGGGGATTGGGTTCGCACCCAATCCCAAGAACAAGAAGAAGAATGACAAGACCAAGCGACCTCCTCCTCTCAAGCAAACTTTTGTGAAGGAGGGAGAGGGTGCTTCCAAGGAGAAGAAGAACAATGTGAAGGGTGGCGGTGTCAAGAAAAGCAATGCCACTCCTTCCAACAAAGCCGGCGACTTTAATCCTTCTTATGTGTTATGCCGTGCTAGTGATGGGCATGTTTATGCCAAATTCGTTGGTTCTCCTCATGAGTACATTGAATGGTCTATTTGGGTTCCTAAGACCCTTGTTGATAACATGAAAGGACCCATTACAAAATGGGTACCTAAAACCAAGCATTGATCTCTTGTAGGTGTTTGCTTCTGGTGGGGGATCATGGTTGCTCGATAGTGGAGCTACAAATCATATGACCGGAAGCAAGGACTTGGTGGTGGACGTGCACAAGATTCCATCTATGCCCACAAATGTCGAGTGGGGTGATGCCTCGTCTTCTAAGGTATTGGGACTCGGCAAAGTTGTCATTTCTCATGATCTCACGATCGAGAAGGTCATGCTAGTTGAGTCCCTTGCATACAATTTACTTTCCGTTCGTCAACTTGCTATCATGGGCTTTGCCACTTTCTTTGATATTGATACCGTGGCCCTCTTGTGGAGCAAGACTCTTAAGGTAGCCTTTGTTGGGCATGTCGAGAACGGTCTCTATGTGATTAACTTTTCGGAGCAACCCACTAAGACCGCGACATGCCTAATGGCTAAAGTTGACGTGGGATGGCTTTGGCATCGCCGTTTAGCCCATGTCAATATGAGATCTTTTCAAAGTCTTCTCAAGGGGGACCATGTCTGTGGACTAACGAACGTTAGTTTTGCCAAAGATCGTGCTTGCAGTGCTTGTATCGAAGGAAAGCTTCATGAGAAGGCTCACCCTCCCACGACTCTTATTTACTCGAAGAGGCCATTGGAGCTCCTTCATTTGGATCTCTTTGGGCCTCCATCCTTTGATAGTCTTGGGGGTAGAAAGTATTGCTTGGTAATCGTGGATGACTATTCTAGATACACGTGGGTGTATTTCTTCAAGAGGAAGAGTGAGACCCAACAAACCGTCATTGACTTTGCAAATGAAGCCCAACGTCAACACAATGCAAAGATCTTGACAATAAGAAGTGACAACGGCACCGAGTTCAAGAACTACACCTTGGATGAGTTTCTCAGTGATGAGGGGATCAAGCATCAATATTCCACACCTTACACCCCTCAACAAAATGGTGTTGCGGAGAGGAAGAACCGGACGTTGATGGATGCGGCAAGGACCATGATGGCAGAGTTCAAGTCTCCATACAACTTTTGGGCCGAAGCCATCAACACCGCGTGTCATGCTTCAAATCGGCTCTATCTTCGCAAAGGCTTGAACAAGACTCCATATGAGATCCTCACCGGTAACAAGCCCAACCTCAAGTACTTTCGGGTGTTTGGGTGTAAGTGTTTCATTCTCAAGAAAGGTGTTCGTTTGTCTAAATTTGAGACTAGAGCTCATGAGGGCATATTTGTTGGTTATGCTACAAACTCCCATGCTTACCGTGTTCTCAATAAGTCCACGGGACTTATTGAGGAGACGTGTAACGTGGAGTTTGATGAAAATAACGGCTCCCAAGTGGAGCAAAGTGGTACTTGTGATGTAGGTGATGAAATTCCTCCCCAAGCCATAAGAAGAATGGGTATTGGATATATCCTACCCATTGAGGAACCCCTTGTGGCCGAAGGAGAAGGACAATGCTCCACTCAAGTGGAGCCATCACCAACCCAAGACCCACACGCTTCCGAAGAACAAAGTGAAGGCCCACAACCTCATGAACAAGATCAAGGGCAAGATCAACCTCAAGATGGTGGTGATCCACCAAATGATGCCCAAGGTCAAGTTCTTCCCCTCGAGCTAGTTCAAGATCAAGAACAAGCTCAAGACGACGCTCAAGATGATCAAGTAACCCCTCCTCACTTCACTTCCGAGGAGGAATTGGAGCGTCGTGCCACTAAGATCGCTTCCAAGCTCACCACCAAAGGTCATCTCATGGAGAATGTGGTTGGAAGCCTAAGAAAGGGGGTAAGCACTCGTAGACAATTAGCAAACTATTGTGAACATCATGCGTTTGTTTCTTGTGTCGAACCCCAAAAGGTTTATGAAGCGCTTGAGGACCCGGATTGGCTCAACGCCATGCATGAAGAACTCAACAACTTCGAACGTAACCAAGTGTGGAAGTTAGTGCCAAGGCCAACCGGGAATCATAATGTCATTGGAACCAAGTGGATATTCAAGAACAAGCAAGATGCTCATGGAATCATTGTTCGCAACAAGGCTCGTTTGGTGGCACAAGGCTACTCCCAAGTCGAGGGTATCGACTACGGTGAAACCTTTGCCCCCGTTGCTCGCCTTGAATCTATTCGTTTGTTGATTGCTTATGCTTCTCATCATAATTTCACTTTGCAACAAATGGATGTGAAGAGTGATTTTCTTAATGGTCCCATAAATGAGTTGGTATATGTCAAACAACCCCCCGGGTTCGAAGATCCCTATTTCCCCGATCATGTGTATCAACTCCACAAGGCACTCTATGGCCTTAAACAAGCCCCACGTGCGTGGTATGAGCATCTTATGGAGTTGTTACAAGATCGTGGATTCGAAATCGGGAAAATCGACCCCACTCTTTTTACTAAGAAGGTCAAAGGGGAGTTGTTTGTGTGCCAACTATATGTTGATGATATTATTTTTGGTTCTTCTAACAAAGCTTTCAATGAAGAATTTGCCGCTCTCATGACCTCAAAGTTCAAGATGTCTATGATGGGAGAGTTGAAGTTCTTTCTCGGATTCGAAATCAAACAAAGAAGAGAAGGAACCTTCATCAACCAAGCCAAATACACTCAAGACATGCTAAAGAGATTCAAGCTAAGTGATGTCAAGCCGGCTTCCACTCCAATGCCCACCAAGTACCAACTTGACATTGATCCCAATGGTAAAGCGGTGGATCAAAAGGTATATCGCTCTATGATTGGATCCTTGCTTTACCTTTGTGCATCTAGACCGGATATCATGTTGAGTGTGGGAATATGTGCACGGTTTCAAGCCACACCTAAGGAAAGCCACTTTGTGGCGGTCAAGCGAATCTTTCAATATTTGGCTCATACCCCAAACTTTGGCCTATGGTACCCAAGAGGAGCAAACTTCAAGCTTGTAGGTTATTCGGACTCCGATTGGGCGGGAGACAAAGTGGATAGGAAGTCCACTTCCGGAGGGTGCCAATTTCTTGGTTGCTCTTTGGTAAGTTGGTCTTCTAAAAAGAAAAGTTGTGTGTCTCTCTCGTCCACCGAAGCGGAGTATGTGGCGGCCGGAAGTTGTTGTGCACAACTCTTATGGATGAGGCAAACTTTAAAGGATTACGGTGTCATTTGTGACAAAGTGCCTCTTTGGTGTGACAATGAAAGTGCTATCAAGATTTCTCTCAACCCGGTGCAACACTTCAAGACAAAGCATATTGAGATTCGGTATCACTTCATCCGGGATCATATTAGGTGAGGGGAGATCGAGCTCAACTATGTCAACACTCATGATAACCTTGCAGATATTTTCACGAGGCCATTGGATGAAGCAAGATTTCGCGAGTTAAGGCATGAGCTAAATATCAATGATTCGAGCAATGTGGTTTGAACCTTTGCACACCCCTCACATTCATTGTGCTTTCTTGTCTAGGTGTAGGCATGGACGTAGGGGGAGTGTTGTTCTCTCAATGAACTTTCCCTCCCCCCACAATGCATAAAATGATCTCACTCTTTCACATTAGCCATTTTTGATGGTACTTGTGCTTCAAAGACGAGCTTTGGTCATGGGCCCAAGGATAATTCTTCGCGGTGCCATACCAAGTGACTCAAACATAGGTGGCCTCGGCCACCGCCCTCTCGTATAGAGGCGTGTGATTCTTGTTCTCTTGCTAGTGCTCTTGTTGGTCTTCTTGCCGGTATTTCCCGTCTTTCGTTTTGCACCATATGTGTTGAGTCTGGTTTGAGTTGCGCTGGGCGGTACTACCGTTGTGCAGGAGCGGTACTACCGCTGGAGCGGTACTACCGCTCCACGGAGCGGTACTACCGCTTATACGGCTAAGCGGTACTACCGCCCCTCACCACGGTACTACCGCTGAGGGGTGGGGCCAGGGGGTTAAGTCGTGGGCAGGGGTGGTTTCCTCCACCCCATACCCATTTGCTTCGTCCCCTGGTTCCTCTTCCTCTCTCTCCAGCGCCATCTCGCCGCGGGAAGGCTCCGGCGGCCCTCCGTCTCCGGACCGTTCCTCTCCATTTCCTTCGGTGGAGTCGATCCCCACCTCGTCCTCTTGCCATGGATGCCGGTATTGCCCCCGTTCCTCTTCTCTTCTTGCTAGTTTTCAGATCTCGCGTTTTAGGGGCAATAGTAGTTGCATCTCTAGATTTTTGGCCAAATCTAGGCTTGAGTAGGTTGGAGAAGGCAACTAGACTCTTTGGATTGATGTTTGGTAGGTTTATTTTTGAATTTGGCATCCCCGGTAGTGTCGGATCTGACCACGGCAGTAGGGATCCGCCGTGCCCCGTCTCGGGCGGTACTACCGCCCATCTGGCACGGTACTACCGCTGGAGCGGTACTACCGCTCCACGGAGCGGTACTACCGCTTATGTGGCTAAGCGGTACTACCGCTGAGCAGGCACGGTACTACCGCTGGATGCCCAGTTCCATTGTTTCCTACCACATGTTGATCCATCTTTGTTGTGTTTATTTGGTTTTGATCGTTCCTTCTGGTTGTTTCTTGTGTCCGTGTGTTTGGTTCCAGGTGATGAACATCCTGAGCAGCAAGTCCGCCGTGTCAACCCCGGGCGTTCAACGTCGAAGCGGTACCGCTCATCTGAGACTGCAGGTGGTTCTTCCAGTGCTCCACAGCCGACAGGTGGTGCTTCCTCAAGTGCTAATCCTCCTCGCAAGAAGAAGATTGCCAGCCGACCGAAGCCAAGTGGCAAGAAAGTGACTGAGATGTCTAGCAAGGAATTCTGGGACAGGCGTCGGCGCAACCCCTATGAGGAAGACCAAGAACCCAATCTTGTCAACCGCCCGTTCTGGAACCGGTTTCAGTATGCCACATACTTTGATGTGATCAAGGCTAAGAAGAATCTCTTTGTCAATGTTCATTCCATCAACACGGATGCTACGGAGAAGGACCTTGAGTACTTTGGTGATGCCCTACAGATGTGCTCTCAGTTGAACATCCTCATGATCATGTAGTTCAACAAGGACTTTGATGCAGATTTGCTGGCACAGTTCTTTGCCACTGTTCACCTAGGAACTGACGCAGACAGGACTCTGACTTGGATGACAAATGGAAAGGTGCTAGCTGTCAAGTGGCAGGCCTTCATGGGGCTGCTTGAGGTGGAAGATCAAGGGCTCGAGACTCCAGTTGGTTTTCGTCCTCACCAAAATGTCACCTCCACTCACAAGCAAGCCCTCTGGCCCTACTGTACTCGGAAGGTCCACCCTGAGACCAGGAAGGAAACCTATGAGTTGTCTACCTATCTGGACATCCTTCACCGTATCTTCCGCGAGACTCTCTTCCCTCGTATTGGGAATCTGGACATGGTACACTCTTACCTTGTGGACATGCTTCTCTTCTGCCAGCGTGAGAAGGACGCAAACACCGGCGAGTCCCTGGACATCTCTCACGTCATGTGGTCTGAGCTTCTGGCGGCTGTTTCTGAGCGCAAGTGCCCAATTTATGGTCCGTTCATCATGTTGCTTATTGAGAGGGCCTGGAGACATACCTATCCTGAGGAGCAGCTGGAAACTGGAGAGTTGGTCTCTCATGAGATCAAGCGTCTGAGGAAGAAGGATAATTGGGGTAGATCTGGAGCTCCATCTTCTGCTGCTGCCATGGAGACCGAGGACGAGGCTGATGCCGGTGATGATGATGAGGATTATGTGCCTCCTGGGACAGAGCCTTCTGCAGCAGAGCCCTCTTGGGCAAAGAAGCTCAAACGCAAGATGAAGAAGCTGTTCTGCATGGAGTCTCATGGTCAGTACATGACTCATGTGGCTGAGAAGAAGGCAAGAGGACGTCACAAGGAGCTGATGCGTCAGATGGGTGCGACAGTCACCAGCGGCTCTAAGGGTCAGATTACTGAGGAGGAGGAGTGGGTCCAGCAGCACTGTCCGTGGACCGACTCAGATGCCGAGCAGTTTCCGGGCGAGGACGGCAGTGCAGATGATCACGCAGAGTCCTGATGTTCGAGATCCTCAGCATGCTCTCACCTGGAGCCGTAGGGTAGCTCTTTGTCCCTTTTGGTGTCTCGATGCCAAAGGGGGAGAGAGTTTAGGGATTTGCGTCGTTGTGTTGCGAGTGTGTCTTTGCCTTTGTGCTTTCGTTATGTGCTACTTTGTGCTTTGCTTGGACCTTGTGCTTTGCTTGGTTTTGTGTTCAGTGAGACTTTAGTTCGAGTCATATGGTGTGAGACATATGCTACCCTATCATTATCATATCTTTATCTTTGTCTCTAGTCATTTGATATCTCATGAGTCATATGGTGTGAGACATATGCTACCCTATCATTATCATATCTTTATCTTTGTCTCTAGTCATTTGATATCTCATGAGTTATATGCTTCATTATGTTATATATCCTACTATCTTATATCTCGCTTAGGTTGTTGGTCTCTAGAATACAGGGGGAGTGTTGATCCTAGTATGTGTGTCGTGCAGTTCAAAGCACTTATCTTGATGGCACACATCTAGGGGGAGCCCGTCTATATTTTAGAGATTTGGGGTTTGCTTATGTCCTTTGTTTTTTCCCAGTTGTGCAAATCCTGTATTGTCATCAATCCACCAAAAAGGGGGAGATCGTAAGGGCATATTTATCCCTAAGATGTTTTGGTGATTGATGACAATGCTTTTGCGGTCTAATCGTGTGCGTTGAGAGTTTTTCAGAGATTCATCCTTTTGGCACGAGACAATTTCCTCCCCTCGGAGCTTAAAGCGAAGACGGTGTAGTCCTTTCGGATTAGTTTGGTGGACTAGTTTCATAGGGATCACCGTACTAAGGGGGTCCGTTTTGGTAAGGCTAGGGCGGAATCATCACGTACACTTCCTTTGCCCCTCCCTCCGAGCCTTTCCGTTTTGATGATGGGCTTGGTTCTCCTCTCTTTGTGCCCTCTCTGGTCCCAGCAGTAGTACCGCGGGCCAGAGCGGTAGTACCGCTTGGGTGCTACAAGCGGTAGTACCGCTCTGGAGCGGTAGTACCGCTAGTAGCCCCCATGTGTGTACTAACTCTGGTCCCAGCGGTAGTACCGCGGGACGGAGCGGTAGTACCGCTTGGGTGCGACAAGCGGTAGTACCGCTCTGGGAGCGGTAGTACCGCTCCAGAGCAGTAGTACCGCTAGTGGCCCCAAGCCGTAGTACCGCGGTGGTCTCGTGCTAGTACCGCCTCGATTCGAGGGCTCCTTTTTTGTGTCGGGTTTTACGGTACTGGCCGCGGCTGTGGGGGGCCGTAGTACCGCTCCTGTGCGGTAGTACCGCCCTCCCTCCGTGGTAGTACCGCTGTGGGCCAAGCGGTAGTACCGCGTTGTGTAGCGGTAGTACCGCTTATAGTGGCAAGCGGTAGTACCGCTGGCACAGCGGTACTACCGCTCTCTTCGGGGCAGAAGGGGGGTAACGGTTGGTTTGTTCCCCCCACTATATAAAGGGGTCTTCTTCCCCAAAGTTGACTCACCTCTTCCCCCAAAAGCTCCATTGTTGCTCCAAGCTCCATTTTCGCCCGATCTCTCTCCCTAGCCAATCAAACTTGTTGATTTGCTCGGGATTGGTTGAGAAGGCCACGATCTACACTTCCACCAAGAGAAATTTGATTCCCCCCCCCCCACTTATCCCTAGCGGATCTTGTTACTCTTGTGTGTTTGAGCACCCTAGACGGTTGAGGTCACCGCGGAGCCACAGTCCATTGTGGTGAAGCTCTGTGGTGTCGTTGGGAGCCTCCAATTAAGTTGTGGAGATTGCCCCAACCTTGTTTGTAAAGGTCCGGTCGCCGCCTTCAAGGGCACCAATAGTGGAATCACGGCATCTCGCATTGTGTGAGGGCGTGAGGAGAATACGGTGGCCCTTGTGGCTTCTTGGGGAGCATTGTGCCTCCACACCGCTCCAACGGAGACGTACTTCCCCTCAAAAGGAAGGAACTTCGGTAACACATCCTCGTCTTCACCGGCTCCACTCTTGGTTATCTCGTTCCTTTACTTTAGCTAGTTTACTTGTGTTATATCTCTTACTTGCTTGCGTGCTTGTTGTCGTTGCATCATATAGGTTGCTCACTTAGTTGCATATCTAGACAACCTATTTTGATGCAAACTTTAATTTGGTAAAGAAAAGCTAAAAATTGTTAGTTGCCTATTCACCCCCCCTCTAGTCAACTATATCGATCCTTTCACCCGTCCTTCTGCAGATTGACCCCATGTATCGAAAGATGTCCTTCTGAGGCACCACATGCCCATCAAGGCTAACTCCTCCTCGCGCCTAGTAGTACTGAAACCGCACATCAGTACTCGGTTTTAGTTCTACTAAGCCTAAACCCTTTCGATTCCAAGGTTTGTCTCCATAACTCTAACTTCCTATTTACCCCCGTCCGACTATCGTCAACTAGCACCACATCATCCGCAAAGAGCATACACCATGGGTATCCCCTTGTATATCCCTTGCGACCTCATCCATCACCAAGGCAAAAAGATATGGGCTGAAAGCTGACCCCTGATGCAGTCCTATCTTAATCGGGAAGTCATCGGTGTTGACATCACTTGTTCGAACACTTGTCACAACATTATCGTACATGTCCTTGGTGAGGGCAATGTACTTTGCTGGGACTTTCTGTTTCTCCAAGGCCCACCACATGACATTCCGCGGTATCTTATCATAGGCCTTCTCCAAGTCAATGAACACCATATGCAAGTCCTTCTTTTGCTCCCTGTATCTCTCCATAACTTATTGTACGAAGAAAATGGCTTCCATGGTCGACCTCTCAGGCATGAAACTAAACTGATTTTTGGTCACGCTTGTCATTCTTCTTAAGCGATGCTCAATGACTCTCTCCCACAGCTTCATTGTATGGCTCATCAGCTTAAATCCACGGTAATTAGTACAACTCTGAACACCCCCCCTTGTTCTTGAAGATTGGTACTAATATACTCCATCTCCATTCTCCTGGCATCTTGTTTGACCAAAAAATGAGGTTGAAAAGCTTGGTTAGCCATACTATCGCTATGTCCCCGAGGCCTTTCCACGCCTCAATGGGGATACAATTAGGGCCCATCGCCTTGCCTCCTTTCATCCTTTTACAAGCCTCCTTGACCTTAGAATCTTGGATTCGCCGCACAAAACGCATGCTGGTCTCATCAAAGGAGTCGTCTAGTTCAATGGTAGAACTCTCAATCTCATTGAACAACTTGTTGAAGTACTCCCGCCATCTCTGCTTAATCTCCTTGTCCTTCACCATGAGTTGGTCTGCTCCGTCCTTGATGGATTTGACTTGTCCAACATCCCTCGTCTTCCTCTCGTGAATCTTGGCCATCTTATAGATGTCCCTTTTGCCTTCCTTCATGCCTAACCGTTGGTAGAAGTCCTCATATGCCCGACCCCTTGCTTCACTGACAACTCGCTTTGCAGCCTTCTTCGCCATCTTGTACTTCTCTATGTTGTATGCACTCCTATCCATATACAGGCATCTGAAACAATCTTTCTTCTCCTTAATCGCCTACTGGACATCATCATTCCACCACCAGGTATTCTTAGCTTCGCTTCTCCTTCCCCTGGACATTCCAAACTCCTCCGAGGCCACCTTATGAATGCAAGTCACCATCTTCATCCACACATTGTCTGCATCCCCTCCTTCCTCCCAAGGGACCTCCTTAATAACCCTCTCCTTGAACGCCTGAGCTACCTCCCCCTTGAGCTTCCACCACTTCGTTCTAGCGAATTTGGCACGCTTATCCCTCTAGACACGAATCCGAAAGTGGAAGTCGGCAACCACCAGCTTATGTTGAGAGACAACACTCTCTCCAGGTATCACCTTACAATCTAGGCGCGCACGCCTATATTCTCTTCTTGAGAGGATGAAATCAATCTGGCTAGAGTGTTGGCCACTACTAAAAGTCAGCAGATGTGATTCTCTCTTTTTAAAGAGGGTGTTAGCTATGATCATGTCGTAGGCTAGAGCAAAGCTTAAGACATCTTCTCCTTCTTACTTCCTGATGACATAGCCAAAGCCCCCATGCACCCCTTCAAGACATGTGTTAGATGTACCCACGTGTCCATTGAGGTCTCCTCCTATGAAGAGCTTCTCGCCAATCGGTACACTCCTAACCATGTCCTCCAGGCCTTTCCAGAACTCCCTCTTGGTGTTCTCATTGTGGCCCACTTGTGGGGCATACGTGCTGATAACATTGAGAACAAAGTCCCCAACTACTAGCTTGACTAGGATAATCCAGTCCCCACGTCTCTTGGCGTCTACCACTCCATACTTGAGGCTCTTGTTGATCAAGATGCCTACACCATTTTTGTTTGCAGCCATCCCCGTGTACCACAGCTTGAAGCCGGTATCCTCCACCTCCTTCGCCTTTTGGCCCCTCCATTTGGTTTCTTGGACGCAAAGGATATCAACAACTCTCCTCACCATTGCATCAACTAGCTCCCGAAGGTTCCCTGTCAGAGACCCTACACTCTAGCTACCTAAGCGAATCCTCCTAGGCTCGGCTAGCTTCCTTACCCTTCACACTCGTCGAGTCAAATGCGAAGACCCTTGCTCATTTTCCACTACATCCGGGCGCCGATGTAGCGCGCCACTAGGGACGCGATGAGCCGATCCTTGCTCACTTGACACCGTATCCAAATCAAGATACGGTGCGCCACTTGGGGGTGACGGCCTGCTGACCCTTGCCCATTTGACACCACACTCGGGTTTCGATGTGGCACGTCGCTGAGAGGGTTACGCCCCAATGAAAATCTTTAGGGTTTCATCTCCATAAGAGTGGCTGAGTTTTTACGTTAGCTCGCCAAGCCTATCACAACCCTCCTCCTTTACCCAGGCTTGGGACCGGCTATGTTGAGATAACACAGGCGGAGTTGCGTGCTAAATCACCAAGTGTTGAAATTTCAGAGCCTAGCAAGCGAAAGGGGAAGAGTACTAGTGTTGAAGATATTATAGGCACTAAAGAATTAATGATCAAAGAGCCGATTATTGTTGATAATCTGGCTAATTCTAATAAAGATGTGGCTGCTGTCCTGCAAGGTCCCATGGCTAATGATCATGAAGCTAGCACAATCCGGGCCAAGCCGAGGGATCCAAAATATAATCATCCTAAGTGGTGTCCTCCCGGTCTGGCCAAGGCACAAAAAAGGAGATTGCAGCGCATGAGGAGCCACGAGAAAATAGAACTAGAAACAGAAAAGCAAAGGGATAAATTGTTCAATGAAACCCGTCCCATGATGCCCGCAAAACAATTGTGGAAGCCTAATCAAAAGGAAAACGTAGTAGCTTCTGCATTGATCATAGCAGCACCTATACCACCAACGGAGGACGATGTGGCGGCTATTACATCGTCCACTTCACCTATTACTTCATCTTCACTTGGAGATATTTCAGAGTCGGTGGACATGCTTGAGGATGGAGATGATATGCTGGATTATGGGTCTACACCGGTTCATGAAGTTATGGATATTAATACAGTGTATTACTTACTCGTTGAATTTCATGCAATGGATGAAGAAGGGGAAGTAGCTCAGCTGGATTTTGGCCCTAAAAATGCTATATTTGAGAAGCCAAAAGAACCGGTGACGAACTTGAAGCCATTATTCCTTAAAGGTCATATTAACGGATCACCGGTTGCTAGAATGCTTGTTGATGGTGGTGTTGTGGTGAATCTTATGCCATATTCGGTCTTCACAAAATTGGGACTGCGCGATGAAGAGTTGATAAAGACCAACATGGTGCTTAATGGATTTGAAGGCAAAGAAAAACTGAAGCCAAAGGAGTTATATATGTGGAGCTTATGGTCGGAAGCAAAACTTTGGCTACCACGTTCTTTGTCGCCAGGTGCAAGGTAATTACAATGTGATATTAGGCCGTGATTGCGTTCATGCAAACCAATGCATGGCATCTATTATGTGTCGGTGTACAAAAGTAGGGGTCCTATTTTATACCCCTTTACCTGTGCATGGGCAGTTGAAGCCGCGCCTGCGGCCACACTTAGCGGGGCAGAGGAAGGAAGCAAAGACACAAGACAACCAGAGCAAGGCCAAGCCAGAGACACGAAGCGCAGAAGGGCGAGGTGAGCTCCCCCGGCAAGGCCCTTGCCGGGGGCGGCCTCCACAGCCCTGGCAAGAACCTTGCCAGGGCAACTTGCCCAGCACCAGCAGAGCCGCCACCCTTGAGCCTAAGAGTTCCGACGCCATCACCCACATTGGAACCAAGGCTCGGGAGGCGCCTCCCTGGTGGCATGCAGATCTTTGTGAAGACCAAGATCATACAAGACTAGATGAGAATGAGAAGACGATGATCCTCGGCAAGATCCTTGCCGAGGATACCCACGAGACCCCCCGGCAAGACCCTTGCCGGGGACGCCCATGACGCCACGGCAAGACCCTTGCCGGGGCCCCGGCAAGACTCTTGCCGAAGACATTCGCGGGGCCACAGCCAGGCCCCCACCTGCCAAGACTCCACCGCCGTTCACACACACCTGCCAGCCCACCAACTAGGCGAGCACCTGCATGGTGACGTGCGGCCTCCAGGCCAACTCAGCAAGCACCTGCGTGGTGGCATGCAGATCTTCGTGAAGACTTTGCCACCGCACCAGCTCCCCAGCCAGCCAGCCAGCGTGGCACTACACGCCTCGTCAACTCGGACGCGCGTCGAAGCCAGGTGAGGCGGCGACAACTGGGACGAGCTTCCTTACCATCCCCGATAAAGCAAGAAGGGCACGTCGACAGCGCATTAAATGCGTTTTTCCTACGGTGCCAGGAGATAGACTCGACTACTGTACGAACTTTCCACCTCCTGTGTGCCACTGTGGCAGCCCCTTTATCTATAAAAGGAGGCCCGCGGCGTACTGGGAGAGGATTCAGACTTTTTGGACCCTGCACGCTTTGTAGCTAGTCCACGAACACCAGATAAACATACACCAGCAGGAGTAGGGTATTACGCACGACTTGCGGCCCGAACCTGGATAATCCCCCTGCGTTGATCTTCTAATCCCGCTTTTTCCACAGCCCCGCGCCCGCCAACCGTAGCAAAAGGGATTCTACGTGATCCCGTAGGTGTCGTTTCCCCCGACATCTTTGGCGCGCCAGGTAGGGGGCGCAAGCTATGAGAATCCGGTTTTGAAGCCGACGCCTCGACTTCATCATCACGATGACCCCCAAGAAGAAGGAGATGACCGAGCGAGCGGCACCATCCACAGACGTAGTGGCTGTCCGCGCGGCGACAGAAAAGCTAAGTCACGCAAAACTTTGAGTAATTCCTTTATATATAAGGTTATTCTCCTCGGAGATCTTGCTCTTTGTATGAGAAACCTGCACGCGATGGGGCCTTCCGTTGTTGGCAACGCCCTTGTTCTGTTTCGAGTCCGCTCAACGGTTCAAGCGGCCGCGTTGAGAACGGCAGGGTGGCCTTCCCATTATTGTCAACGCCCTTGTTCTGTTTCGAGTCCACTCAACAGTTCAAGCGGCCGTGCTAAGAACGGCGAGGTGGTTTGCCTGGCCGCAAGCACACCCGGCCGGCTGTTGAGGATCCGTCCTCGAAACGCCATGGCCTGGGTTTACGTGCCGGCAAGCCTATCCAGTTAAGCGTAGGGTGTACATACAAAGAGAGATCGAACAGGATAATAACATGCGTCGTTCCAAAGTAACTACAGAGTTATATTACACCAGTTGTTGCTACGGTTCTAACTAAAGATAAAAATTGTCTTGGTCATGAACCCACAACGATGATGGGAAACGGGGTGCCTAGTCCCGGAGCTGGCCCTCTATCCTCCGAACTCCGTCGACGCGGCTGATGATGGGCTCGATACGCTCCTCGAGCACCGCGAGGTCCACGTCCTCCGGCAAGCTCTCCAGCGCGTCGGCGAAGTCGACGTCGGGGTTCCAGTACGCCATCTTGGTGAGGACCTTGGTCAAGGCGCCCCGACAAAGCTTCCGGGCCTCATTGGCCAGAGAGGTCGCTCGGTTGGCCCGAAGCCGCTCCAGGGCTCCGAGGACGCCCTCGAAGAACAAGGTCAGCCTGGCGTTGGGGCTCACGTTCGGCTCCTGGGAGTACATGACATCCGGCAGGCCCATGGTGGCTAGCAGCGCGGTGAGCCTCCCTGCGACGTCGACGAGGCGACCGATCTAGAGGTTCACGCCCTTCGCGTAATCCTCGTACTCGGCGGCGCCGTTCCTCCGCAGCCGTCTCTCCTCCTCCAGGTCCTTGGTCAGGGTCTTCTACCGGGCCTTGACCTCCGAAAGCGTCCCCTCCAGGCCATTAAGGTTTAGCTTCAGGTATTTGATGGAGTTATTGGCCTTGAAGAGCAGCTCGGCCTTGCTGAGGACTGCGGCCTGCGCCTCCACCAAAGCGTCGTTGATCGTGTTTTTCTCCTTCGTCAGCTCCAGGACCTTTTCCTTCAGCCCGTCCCGCTCCACCTCTAACTCCTTCACCTTGCCGCCGTGGACTAGGGCCTGAGCATCGAGTGCCTCCTTGCGCCTCTGCTCCAACTCCTGGGTCCGCTGCGCGACAAGCTTCTCGACCTCCTCATCCTTGCCGCGGAGTGTGGCGGCAAGCGCCTCCTCACGGGCGGCAAGGTCTTCCTCCTGGGAGTTCAGTAGAGCCTGGTGCTGTTGTCGAGCGGCCTCATCTTTGGTGGCCTGCTCCTTCGCCAGCTCCTGGGCCTTCTCGATGTCGGCCCGCTTCAGGATGAGCTCCTGTTTGCGCTCGGCCAGCAAGCCCGGGCCACCCTCAGTTCTTCATGGGCCTCGCGGAACCAGGCCCGCGTCTCAGTGATGCGCTCCTTAAAATCCGCTTCCGCTTTGTCCACCGCCGCCATCTTGGATTTCGCCTGGTCGGAGCGGGCACGATGGAGCGCCTGGAGCTTCTGGAAGTTGACGCTCATGGCCCGGAGAAGTTGCTCCTCTTGGGAACCGCCATCACCAGGGCTCGGCTCATCAACAACCTGGAGCCCGACGGTGGCGAGCACCTCGTCGTCAAACACCTCCCCCTCAACCGGCGCCCTAGCGCCCGCTGTCCCTGGGAGGTGGACGAACAGGGTGTCGCCCACCTTCAAGTACCTGCCCGAGACGGGGGCGGAGGGGAGGGAGGTTGGTCGTTAACCACCTCCTCCTCAGAGGCAGCCTTGCCGGCCTCCCAAACTGCGGCCTCGCCGGCCCCTTCGGCAGCAGCCTTGCCGGCCTCTCCGGCAGACCCCTTGGCGGCCTCCTCAGTAGCAATCTTGGCGGCCTCCTCGGCAGCGACCCTGTCGGCCTCGGCCTCGGCGTCCTTGGCGACCTCCTCGATGACGAGGTCGATATCTTCTTGGTCCATCGAGGGAGGATCTGGATACCAGAAGAAAGAATGGAACGAGGTCAAGATCAAAACACAAAGAGAAAAAAAAGGAAAGACAGAGACGAAAAGCCGGCCACGTACCTGCGCCAAGCTGGGAAGAAGTGTCCCCTTCCCCGCCAACATTCGTTGCCGGGATGGAGCCACCCAAGTTCGCCTCCTCCTCTCTCTCTCCATGTGTGTGGGCCCGGTGGTGGGGGTCCTTGCCGGTGACGCCCCCTGGGCGGCGTGGTCGACGGGGGCGGCGTGTTAGGAATGGCCCCCAGGGGTTCCTCCTGCTGTCGCTCTCCTCCTACGATCCCGGCAAGGTCAGTGTAAACAATTCACACCCTGATGCCCATCGACAAGGAAATAAGCAGTAGGCTCACGCTGGGGGCTGAAGCAGGGGCTGCGCATGGGGCTGGTGTCCGAGCCACTCTTCACCAACACCGGTGTTTGCGGAGTGCACACCGAGGGCTTGTCGCCCGTCAAGGCCTTGGCCCTCTTTGCAACCCTCTGAGTCAGCGTCTCCATGTCCCTGGGAAGACAAGATTGAGTTAAAGAAGGATAAGCATAAGCGTGGGGTCAGAAGGTGAAGGGGGCGAAGTACCTACTCGTCCTCCACCTCCTCTTCCACCACCCTCCTCTTCCTCTTCGGGCTAAAGGACCCGAGGTCGAAGTCGGCCTCCGGGGTACTATCCGCAAGAGGAGGAGAGGGGGATGGGGACCTGCGCCGCTTGGACGAAGGAAGGGCAGTCGCAGTCCTCTTCACCACCGCGGCCTTCGCCGCCTTCTTCGCTGCCGCGGCCTTCATCGCCCTCGTCTCACGCACGAGCTGCCCCTAGGCCGGCTGCCGCTGCGTGGTCCTATCGGGCCGGACCGGCTCGCCAGAGCTGGCCCGCCGTAGGATGTGCTGCCTCCCCGCGGCCGGGGGATCAAGCTCCTCGACCTCCTCTTCGAATGACTCGTCGCCCGCGTCTTCAACAAGGGGGGCCCCGGCGCTGGCGCCACTGGCCTCCCCGGCAGACTCCGCCCACTGGGCGAGCTCCTTCTCCTCCGCGGCCACGTCGGCCTCATCCTCCACGCCGCCAGCGCTGCCGGCCTCCCTGGCAAGCGCCGCCTCCGCCGCCCTGGCGGCGATGTAGTCCAGCTCCGCTTTAGTGGTGTCTTGGATGAGCAGCAGCTCGTCACGGACATAGCTTCCGACAAAGTGTCGAAGAACTCCTGCACCTTCTCCGCTGGCGGCTTGGCCCAGGCCGGGTCAAGGCCATGCGCATTGAAGTCCAGCATCATGGCGATGATAGAGGACTGGCGAGAGTTGTTGCTCAGCGGGACCACTCCCGCCGGCAACCCAAACAGGGGCCCCTTGACGACCTTGCCGGCCTTCGCGGCCCTGCCGGTCCTCTCGGCTCTGCCGTCGCCGTCCACGTCGAGCTGAAAGAGCCTTTGGCAGAAGTGGGCGTGCCCCATCACCGTAAAGTTGTGCTTCAGGCCGGGGCGGAGCCTCATGATGTCGGCCGCGTTCCTGAAATCCCAGGCCGGCCTCCCCTTGTTATGCAGCGGGGCGATTCAGCAACGGATGAAGTCGGCCCCGATCATCTCGAGGGTGAGCCTGGCCATGGCGAGGCGATGGATCCTAGTGGTGGCGACCGTGAGCTTCCCGTCGTTGGCGTCGAGGTCGCTCCAGTCCCTGCGGCGAGTTGGCGGGCTCTGACGAACCCGACAGAACTCTTGCGGGTCCTCCTCCTTGATCCAGCACCACCGGCTCCGCCATTCCTCCCACCTCTCCTTCTGAGCACCCTCCGGATACGTGCCCTTCTCCTGGGTCCTCGGGATCCAGGTGATGCAGCTGGAGATAGCGCCCCCTGGCTGGAGGCGAGGGGAGAAGTAGTGGCGGAAGAGCGCCGTGCTAGGGAGCACCCCGGCAAAGCCCTCGTAGAGGTGGGCAAAGAAAGCCATGCACGCCACGGCATTCGGCGTAAGATCCAGAAGATGAAAGCCGTAGGTGTGCATGACGTCGTTGAAGAAGTCAGAGAAAGGGGGGTAGAGCCCGCAAGAGAAGAAATCGACGAAGAAGGGGTACCCATTTGGGCCGGCCTTGGCGAACTCGGCGGGGACGGCGCGCGTGGCAGGGTGCCACGTTGTCTTCCTCCCCCACAGGGGCAAGAAGTAGTTCCTGAGGTGGACCGCATCGACCGTTGAAGGGAAGTAGGCGAGCTGCGTCCGCCGCACCGCCAACTCGCTCTCCAGCGCCTCCTTCTCCCCGGCGTCTTTGGCTGCTCCTTTGCCCTTGCTGGTTTTGGGTGCCATGGCGGCTGGGAGAGGGCGAAGGATCAAGAGCAATGGGGGCGCAGCGGCAGCAAGCAGAGGCGAGAGTTTCGAATCTTTCGTCGAAGGAAGAAAGGGGGAACGGCGATTCCGAGATTGGAAGAGGCGTAGAGGATAAATGAGCAGCGTGCCTGCAGTTTTTCCTTTTTATAGGGAAGGCGCGGGCCGCCTCTTTACCATTTACCACGGTGTGACGCATGAGTGCAGCAACCGCCCCACGCATGACCCCCACGTCACGCGCGACCCCCACGTCGCGCATTCAGCGCAGGTCGTGGGGAAGCGCAACTAGCGAGGGAGTTACTGCAGTAAAACTTGGCCCCGCATGCCCACGCACCATTTTGGGCCTAGCCCAACAACGCGTCATGCTTATGTGTGGCCCAGGCCCAGGGGCTCCTGTCAGTGTACAAAAGTAGGGGTCCTATTTTATACCCCTTTACCTTTGCACGGGCAGTTGGAGCCGCTCCTGCGGCCACACTTAGCGGGGCAGAGGAAGGAAGCAAAGACACAAGACAACCAGATCAGCACCAAGCCAGAGACACGAAGTGCAGAAGGGCGAGGTGAACTCCCCCGGCAAGGCCCTTGCCGGGGCGGCCTCCACAGCCCCGGCAAGAACCTTGTCGGGGCAACTTGCCCAGCACCAGTAGAGCCGCCACCCTTGAGCCTAAGAGTTCCGACGCCATCACCCACATCGGAACCAAGGCTCGGGAGGTGCCTCCATGGTGGCATGCAGATCTTTGTGAAGACCAAGAACATACAGGACTAGATGAGAATCAGAAGACGAAGATCCTCGGCAAGATCCTTGCCGAGGATACCCACGAGACCCCCCGGCAAGACCCTTGCCGGGGACGCCCATGACGCCACGGCAAGACCCTTGTCGGGGCCCCGGCAAGACTCTTGCCGAAGACATCCGCGGGGCCACAGCCAGGCCCCCACCCGCCAAGACTCCACCGCCGTTCCCACACAGTTGCCAGCCCACCAACTAGGCAAGCACCTGTGTGGCGACGTGCGGCCTCCAGGCCAACTCAGCAAGCACCTGCGTGGTGGCATGCAGATCTTCGTGAAGACTCTGCCACCGCACCAGCTCAGCAGCCAGCCAGCTAGCGTGGCACTACACGCCTCGTCAACTCGGACGCGCGTCGAAGCCAGGCGAGGCGGCGACAACTGGGACGAGCTTCCTTACCATCCCCGATAAAGCAAGAAGGGCACGTCGGCAGCGCATTAAATGTGTTTGTCCTACGGTGCCAGGAGATAGACTCGACTACTGTATGAACTTTCCACCTCCTGTGTGCCACTGTGGCAGCCCCTTTATCTATGAAAGGAGGCTCGCGGCGTACTGGGAGAGGATTCAGACTTTTTGGACCCTACACGCTTTGTAGCTAGTCCAAGAACACCAGATAAACATACACCAGCAGGAGCAGGGTATTACGCAGGACTTGCGGACCGAACCTGGATAATCCCCCTGCGTTGATCTTCTAATCCCGCTCTTTCCACAGCCCCGCGCCCGCCAACCATAGCAAAAGGGATTCTACGTGATCCCGTAGGTGTCGTTTCCCACGACATTATGCACCAATTTTTAATTCAATGGGTTGATGGTGAGGTGGAAGTCATTCATGCGGATAATTCGGCTCGTGTTGCTTTGGTCGATGCATCGCTGGATCGGCAACATCCCAATGCTACTTGCTTGACGGGGCACAACTTATCAAAATTTGATTTTCTCAGCGCTACAAAAAGTGGCTTCGTGCCTGTTTCTTTAAAGCCGGTTGGTGGTAATTGGCTCCAAGTATGATGTATTTAAATGGATTCTAACTCAGAGTGGTTACAAAAGCGTCTTTAGAATATCGACCCAATGAGAACGATGTGTATGAGTCTATAGGAGAGTTAGATGATATGGATAACTTAGGACAAGGTTTTACATCAGACGATCCATTAGAGGAGATAGATATTTGATACGTCTCCATCGTATCTACTTTTCCAAACTCTTTTGCCCTTGTTTTGGACTCTAATTTGCATGATTTCAATGGAACTAACATGTTTGCAATGACAATTAGAAATTATAGTTACTCATGCCATGCTTAATTAGCTAGGAGTTTATAATGGTTTACCTTGCGTGCCAACATGCTTTTAAAATGGTTGTGATGAGGTATGATAGATGGTATCCTCCTTTGAATGATTCGAGTGGCTTGACTTGGCACATGTTCACACATGTAGTTGAAACAAAAATCAACATAGCTTCCACGATATTTATGTTCATGGTGATTTATATCCTACTCATGCTTGCACTCAATGTTGGTTAATCTCAATGCATGTTCATGACTATTGTCGCTCTCTAGTTGGTCGCTCCTCAATTTCTTGCTAGCCTTCACTTGTACTAAGCGGGAATACTGCTTGTGCATCCACCTCCATAAACCCAAAGTTGTTTCATATGAGTCCACCATACCTACTTATATGCGGTATTTAACTGTTGTTCCAAGTAAATTTGCATGTGCCAAATTCTAAACCTTCAAATGATATCTGTTTTGTATGCCCGAATCGCTCATGTAGCGACTGGGGGCTGTCAGTATCTTCCATGGTAGGTGGGTTATTCTCATGATGAGTGGACTCCGCTCGTCATTCACGAGAAAATGGCTGGTAATTGGGATGCCCAATCCCATGCTCAAATCAAATCAAAATATAACTCCAAACAAAACTCCCCCAGGATTGTTGTTAGTTGGACGGTACCCATTGTTTCGGACCAGCTGTGGAATGTGCTTGTTGGTGGTGGGGGAGTATAAACGTTACCATTCTGTTTGGGAACCGCCTATAATGTATCTAGTATGGAAGATACCGAGATCTCTTGGTTGTTATGTTGACAATGAAAGCATACCGCTCAAAATATTATTCATCTCTGTTTTAAAAACTCGAGCTCTGGCACCTCCGCAAATCCCTGCTTCCCTCTGCAAAGGGCATATCTATTTACTTTTGTTGCTGAGTCATCATCCTCTTATAAAAAGCACCAGTTAGAGAGCACCACTGTCATTTGTATGCTTTGCTATTAATCAATATTGAGTATGACTGTGACTGTATCTATTTTGCCATGAATTACAATGTCTAGTCAGTCCTTGATTTTCAGGGTTGCTCTGCGTTTATGTTTTGGGGTCTCAGAAATGGCTAGCGAGATACCATTTTGTTATATCATATCATGATTGTTTTGAAAAAGTTTTGTCATCCGAGATTTATTATTATTACTTGCTAGTTGATTATGCCATTGATAGGAGTAAATGTGAGACCTAAATGTTATTGTGAATATGGTTAGTTCATAATCTTTGCTGAAAACTTGAATGTTGGCTTTACATATTTTCAACAACAAGATCAAACAGAGTTTGTAAAAAAATTTCTTTATCACTTTCAGTTTGTCAACTGAATTGCTTGAGGACAAACAATGGGTTAAGCTTGGGGGAGTTGATACATCTCTATCGTATCTACTTTTCCAAACTCTTTTGCCCTTGTTTTGGACTCTAATTTGCATGATTTGAATGGAACTAACCCGGACTGACGCTGTTTTCAGCAGAATTGCCATGGTCTTATTTTTGTGCAGAAATAAAAGTTCTCGGAATGACCTGAAAAACCACGAAGAATATTTTTGGAATATATAAAAAATATTGGTGAAAGAATCAACCGAGGGGGACCCACCAACTGCCCACAAGGGTGGGGGGCGCGCCCCCTGCCTTGTGGGTTCCCTGGACCTCCACTGACCTCAACCCCAACTCCATATATTCATATTCGGGGAGAAAAAAATCAAAGAGAAGGATTCATCGCGTTTTACGATACGGAGCCGCCACCACCTCCAGTTCTTACTCGGGATGGCAGATCTGGAGTCCGTTTTGGGCTCCGGAGAGGGAAAATCGTCGACATCATCATCATCAACCATCCTCCATCACCAGTTTTATGATGCTCACTGCTGTGCGTGAGTAATTCCATCATAGCCTTGCTGAACGGTGATGGGTTGGATGAGATTTATCATGTAATCGAGTTAGTTTTGTTAGGGTTTGATCCCTAGTATCCACTATGTTCTAAGATTGATGTTTCTATGACTTTGCTATGCTTAATGCTTGTCACTAAGGCCCGAGTGTCATGACCTCAAATCTGAACCTATTATGTTTTCATGAATATATTTGTGTTCTTGATCCTATCTTGCAAGTTATAGTCACCTACTATGTGTTATGATCCGGCAGCCCCGGAGTGACAATAGTCGGGACACCTCCGGTGATGACCGTAGTTTGAGGAGTTCATGTATTCACTAAGTGATAATGCTTTGGTCCGGTTCTCTATTAAATAGAGGCCTTAATATCCCTTAGTTTCCATTAGGACCCCGCTGCCACGAGAGGGTAGGACAAAAGATGTCATGCAAGTTCTTTTCCATAAGCACGTATGACTATATTCGAAATACATGCCGACATTATATTGATGAATTGGAGCTAGTTCTGTGTCACCCTAGGTTATAACTGTTGCATGATGAATGTCATCCGACATAATTATCCATCATTGATCCATTGCTTACGAGTTCGTTTCATATTGATCTTTGCTAAGTTACTTTTCCATTGCCACTGTTACGATTGCTACAAAACTGCTACTATTACTTTTGCCACCGTTACCGTTACTTCCATACTACTTTGCTACTAAATACTTTGCTGCAGATATTAAGTCTTTCAGGTGTGGTTGATTTGACAACTCAATTGCTAATACTTGAGAACATTCTTTGGCTCCACTTGTGTCGAATCAATAAATTTGGGTTGAATACTCTACCCTCGAAAACTGTTGCGATCCCCTATACTTGTGGGTTATCAATATTGGAGATGGTTCAATTACTAGGCCGATGTTTGTAAACAAAAATTTGAGAGCCGATTATAAAGCTAAGTTAATCGAGCTATTGAAAGAATATGTTTGTTGCTTTGCATGGGAATATCATGAGATGTCGGGTTTAAGCCGAGAGCTAGTGCAGCATCGGTTGCCTATAAAGGCCGGTTTTAACCTTACAAACAAACGAACAGAAGATTTAATCCTAAAATATATGACCAGATCAAGGAAGAGATCGGTCTTTTGCTTAAAGCTAATTTTATTATACCTTGCAGGTATGCTGAATGGATTTGTAATATTGTGCCTATGGAGAAAAAGGGATCTGGGTTCCAAAGCTTATATAAGCAAGATGATATCCTACAGAGCGATCTTTGGAGGAACACACCTTTATTTGCCCGACTGCTGGTCACAGTCTATGAGATTGGGGTGATCTCTATCATGTTCATGAACAGGCGAGGAGTATGACTAATATGCTCCACCCGAGGGGTCAGCCTTCGACAAGCTAGTACCAAGCAGTCATCGCCGTTGAACCCTTGCATAGATCTGAAGTATCTGACACCCAATCTCGCCACAAGACGAGAAACCCTAACCTCACCGCCCCAAAGAGACGACATAAATCAACGTCGGAGCTCTGTCGGCTACATCCAGACGGACGAACTCGAGGAGGATCGGAGCCCGAAAACAAACTCGAAGAATTAGCGCCGCCATCCGCCCGAGCACCGCACCTTCAAAGACTAAAAAAACCTAACCTAAACTACTAACCGGAGCGGAGGCACCGGGATTCCCCTCCCACCACCGGCCACCGGAGTGGCAGGTAGAGGGGAGGCGAATCCACGGGCTTGCCAGCGAAGTTTTTGTAGGGGAGAGTTTGCCTTATCCATCTAGGGTTAGGGAAGAAAACTTGCGGGAACACACAAAAGGAGGGTCTCAACAGTTTCTTTCTGTCTTAGCGCTATGTGCGTAGATGTTTCTAAAAAAAATGTTTCTACTATATGCATAGCACGTGCTTATCTACTCCCTCCGTCCCACAATATAAGATGTTTTTGCAAGCTGTTTTAGCTTGTAAAAATGTCTTATATTATGGGACGGAGGGAGTAGATCGTAATCAGCATGTCATTAATTCTGTCAATTCATGTTCATGATTATTTATGGGTTAAATTAATCAAAAAATTGCTAATATACTCAACACCTTTTCTTTTTCTTTTTCCCCTTCCTTTTTCTCTCTACAATGGCAATGGCATGCATAAATATTTTGACATTGCTCGGTACGAGTTCACGTCAAACATCGGGCATCCTAGATTCCTGCATCCGCCCATTCACACTATGCTCGCGTTGACAAGTTGACGCGTGTGATCGCGAAAACATGTCACTGGCGGCATCGAACATGGGGTCGTGCGTGTGCAGTATGGGACGAGCTTGTGGCATACTCCGAGGTGCGGAGCATGATCTACCAAACGGCACTCCTTGACGTGCGACCCCGTCGTGCGTGTACGTCAGCCGTCACAACCAATGTACTTAATCACCATTGGAAAATATGCATGGAAATGCCAGGCTGCTTACGACGTCGACTTCATCTCCGCGGCCAAGTAAAAAGCTTTTTTTCTTTCATTCGCAAAAAAAAAACTTTTTTCTTACCGTTCTTGTTTGCCACGCCTATGACCCCGTCCACGCTTGAAGGCCTGAACTCGAACCAGTCATTTTTGTCATCCGTCACCGATTTCACAAACTGATTTTGTACATCCCAATCCTGTAGAGTCCAGGTGTATGGTAAACATGAAATATAAGAACCACTGACCAAAGTAAAATTGACATCACAATCATCACTGCCGTACCGCCATAAACACGCCGAAGCTGCGTAAGCTCGTATTCTAATTTATCAGCGATGGTGACCGGTTAAAAATAAGCTTTCCCGGTGTGTGTGTGTGTGTTTAGCTGTAAAGCATCAGTAATTATTTTTTTGTCCTCCTTTGCTCCATTTTGGTTTTTGAGATCCCGAATATACAAAAATTGGGTAGTACTTTAATTTTGCCCTTTTTTTTGAGGATTAACATAAATTTGCCCTGTCCAATCAAAGTCTACGCGAGACTAGCGTAGACTAGGAGTGGAGAGATGCAACTTTTCCAAACACATTTCGTCAAGTACGCTGCGTGGGTACATGGAAGTTTTAGACACGGCGATAAGAAAAAGCTACTAAGATACACGATGTAACAATCCAGGTGAGTTGAGGTACAGCTCCCGCGACGCCCCATCATTTTTGTTGGTGAAGCGCGTCCCATCCTCGGATCGTGGCCGCGGCGTTCAATTTCGACGCGCGCTTCCCTCTTTAAAGCCCCTTGCCGGCGCCTCGCCGCGTAGTGCGTTGTGTCCTCCCCAAGTGCGCGCGTTCGCTCGATCCATGGCCATGGAGGACGACGAGACGGCGACCCAGAAGAGCCGCTTCTTCCGCGACGCGCGCGTGGAGGCCATGCAGCGGCGCGTGGACGAGGTGCACGCGGATGCCGAGGACCCCTACACCATCTTCCGCCTCCCCGCGGCCGTGCGCGAGCGCCACCCCGACCTGTACGAGCCCCAGCTCGTGTCCGTGGGGCCCTACTACCACGGCCGCGCCGGGCTCGCCGCCGCGCAGCAGCACAAGTGGCGCCTCCTGCGCGACTTCCTCTCGCGGACAAACGAGAAGGGGGCAGCCGGCGGCAGCCAGCTGGGCGCCTACTTGCGCTGCGCGAGCGCGATCGAGGCCGACGCGCGGCGGTGCTACGCGGAGGGGTTCGACGGCGTGGGCGCGGACGACTTCGCGGAGATGCTGGTGCTCGACGGCTGCTTCCTGCTCGAGTTCTTCCTGCGGAAGGGCGAGGGCCAGCTCGCCGCGCCCGGGGGCGCCAAGTGGGCGTGGCAGCACATGTACCACGACGTCCTCCTGCTCGAGAACCAGATCCCCTTCTTCGTCGTCGAGAAGCTGCACGCCATCGCCTTCCCCGGCGAGGACGGCGGGCCCGACAGCGAGGGGCTCCTCGACATCTTCTGCAAGGCCCTGGCCGGCGACCTGCCGTCGAGCCGCGCCATCCGGCCGCGGAGCGGCAAGACGATACACCACCTCCTGCACCTGCACTACGAGTGCAACGTCCGCAGCGCGTCCGCGGACGCCAGCGACGCCAAGGGGCGCAACAACGGCAAGGCCGACGCCAACGGCGCGTCGTCGCTGGCCGTGTGGAAGCAATCGCCGGTCCCGTCCCCGCGCTCCAGCGACGGCGCCGTGAAGGGCCGGCTGACGTCGATGGTCCCGCAAGCGGCCAAGATGGAGGAGGCCGGCGTGACGTTCAAGAGGAAGGCGACCCCGCGCGACATGTTCGACGTGAGCTTCCGCTACGGCGTGCTGCACATGCCGGCGTTCGTGGTGGACGAGGCCGCCAAGGTGCTGCTGGCCAACCTGGTGGCGTTCGAGCAGGGCGGCGGCCGCGCCGCCAGGCAGCTGGACGGGGGCAACCTGGTGACGGGGTTCGTGGCGCTAGTGGGGTCCCTGGTGAACACGACGAGGGACGTGGAGGTGCTCCGGCGGTGTGGCGTCATGCACTGCATGGTCACCCACGACGAGGCCGTCAGGTACTTCAGCCACGTGGTGCAGTACACGACCATGGACTACGACCGCCACCTGCTCGCCTGCTTGTTCCGAGACATCCGAGAGCACTGCCAGTGGAGCCGATGACCGATGCGTGCGCACGTAGCTGATTCTTTGCTCGACTATTATCAAGTCGATCTCCACCACTTTGTTTGTTCTCTATACATGACAATACGTTTCCTTCTTCTGTTCTACTCTTTTTTTCCCCAATGGTTACTCTACTCTCTCCTGTCACAAAATATAAGATGTACTCCCTTCATTGTAAGGTCTATTATTTTCGGCACGGTGAACAAGACACATAATTATGCATAATTTAGGATGAAAATAACCTTGGCCAAATCACTGGTTAGTGTAAGTAAATCATTTAGTCTAGAAAAATGAAGAGATACACGCAATCAGGAGAGAGACACTTTTCTTTTCTTCTCTCCAAAGAAAGATATATGCAATCGGGAGAGAGATACTTTCTTTTTCTAGAGGGTTGAAAACAGAATTTCAAAAAATAGATAAAATGCATCTTACATTGTGGAATTTTATAAAAAACAAATACATCTTATATAGGGCAATTACTCCATTTGATGGGTGTAATTAATAAGCTCTTTTAGGACACTTCTAAATTGATTGATACAAGCCATTTATTTTTGTTAATCCAGTGACTAATATTAGGAGTATTAGGTAAGATGCTACCAAAGATTTTGTAGTGCTGAGAGTAATTCCTACGGATCCCGTATCCATAAAATAACTACCGTTCAGAAAAAGTTTGGGCAAAAACGTCGCCAACAGATCCCGTAAACATGGAATAAATTGCAGGATCTTGTAAACTTGACCTTAACTTTCCTTTGGTACACGCGAAGTTTTGCTTCCCGTAAACATTTGGCAGCAAAGTAACCACCTGAAACTTCACGCCGCGCCGCCGGTAAGCCGGCGCGCCATCGCGAAAGCCACCACGCCGCCGGAAAGCCGACGCGTCGATGTGCCCCGCCGACCTGCCGGAATGCCGTCATGTCACTGACTAGCGGGCCCTAGAGCATTATCTAGTTTTTTTAATGAAAAATAAAATAAAAAGAGATTTAGGGGAAGAGTTTACGAGATCTGACAAAAATAGGTCTCAGAAACTTCTAGAATTTACAGACATCCTATAAAAGCACTTTTACATAAAGTTTTTTAGGGAAATTGTGTGAATTGCTCTAATATAGACGTTGCACTTCTTTAAATAAGAACACAACTTACATAATCGTGTGTGTCTATATATATATACACCTTGCCCGCAGCCGTACCTTTGTAAAAAAAAAGGCTCATGTTGCACTTGCCGCTTTGCAACATGAGCCTGATTGCGCTCCATGCTAGTTTTTCTCCTTTTTAGTGTTGATGTGCTTCAGCCTTTGCAACAACACTCATATTATATTCGGCGCTTTACAACATGAGCCTTGTTGCGCTCCTTGTTAAACTATTTTTTTTCTTCCTTTTTTTTTCCTACTGAGGTGTGTCATCTTTTGCAACAACCAACAAGGCTCCTATTGCACTCAGCATATTGCAACAGGAGCCTTGTTGCGGCCAGAGGCCGTCCTATCAAACTCAAATCCGATGGCACGGAGGCAGTCGACGCAAACTCGAATCCAATGGCCACAGAGGCAATCGAAGCGCAAAAGAGTTATCAGCCGGGTGAATCTAAGCTTTTTTTTAAAGAGAGAAATTACATGGTCATTAAAGTAATACAAAAAGGAAGTTCTAACTATGCATATCAAGCTAATGATTTGTTAAATAAGGATGTATATTTGTGTCCCTAATGGTTGTGTTCATGTTTCTGAGTAAGCATTAATGCTCTCTTTTACCCCAGAAAAATGCTCTCTTTTCCTTGAAGAAAAGAAAAACAAGGTATTACATTGACTGGTGGACCATGAGATCAGTGTCAACTCCCAGTAAGAAAAAATAATCAAAATATTCCACTCCAGGGTTCACTGTGATCTAAGATAGTTGCAGTCCAGGGAACGAACTAAGAGCAACGCTAGCAGATTAACCACCATACGACCGTTTTGGAGCTAGCAAAATCGCCATCCAACGTCCCATCGCCATATTTACATACAGACTCTGCCCTTGAGCCATAATATATAGCGACCATGTCAAGGACCTCGGTGCCCAAGACAGCCGGACCTCGACTACGTAGTTCGTAGTCTCGGTTGATAGGAGCGCTAGGGTTTTTGCCTAACTGCTCAATGGCGCAGGAGATGAGATTAGGAGTAGAGAAAGAGGTAGGAAATAATGATTTATTGCTTGCCGTCAAAGGGTGCAGATTACACGATATATAAAGGCCTCATGGGCTGCTAACAAACTGAAAACTATGCCTAACAAACTACTCCTGGACTCTAGGAACCAATGTATACGGATCAGGACTCCTTGCCCCGATCACGCCTCGCCAGCTGTGGCCGTCGGCTGCTACTCCTGGGCGCGTGGCCCGCGCCTGTACGTAGCGCCCCACATGACATCTCTCCCCCCCTCGACGAGCAGCTCGTCCTCGAGCTGAAAAGCGGGGTAGCGCTCGACGAAACTGTCAAGATCCTCCCATGTTGCCGATGATGCAGCCTCGCCCTTCCAGTGGACAAGGAGCTGGCGAACGCCACGTGCTAGGCGTGAACGAGTCCGCGTTCTGGTTCCGGGACAGCCGCACCATTGTGGATCGGAGGCAAACCCGGCGGTGCAGTTGGAGGCGTGCCGAAGAACTTCTTGAGGAGGCCCACGTGGAACACGTCATGGAGGCGCGAGCGCGCCGGAAGCTCAAGGCGGTAGGCGACGTCGTTGACAACCTCCGAGATGCGGTACGGCCCGTAGAAGCGTGGCTTGAGCTTGCCCCTGGTTGGCAAGTTGAGAGAAGACGCGGCGCGCTGGCGAAGACGAAGCCACACCCAATCGCCGACGACATGCCGAACGTCGCGATGGCGTCTGTCGTAGTAGGACTTGTAGACCGCCTGCGCCTGCTGTAGACGATAGCGGACGTCAGCGAGTAGCTCGTCGCGCTCCGCCATGCTCTTGGCCACTGCCGCCACCCTCATGTCGCCTGGCTCGTAAGAGCGAATAGTGGGAGGGTCGCGGCCATACACGAGCTTGAACGGAGTTTCTTGGGTCGCTGTCTGGTAGGCGGTGTTGTAGATGTACTCGGCCCAGGGAAGCCACCGTAGCCACTGCCGCGGACGATCCCCTGTGAGGCAACGCAGGTACATAACAATGATCTTGTTAGCAGCCTCCGTTTGGCCATCTGATTGAGGATGAAACGCCGACGTCATGTGCAGCTTCGTCCCGGTGAGACGCATGAGCTCTCGCCAAAAAACCGAGGTGAAGACGGGGTCGCGGTCAGAGACCATGGACTGCGGAACGCCATGGAGGCGCACGATCTCGGCGAAGAACACCTGTGCCACCGACTCCGCCGTGTACGGGTGGGCCAACGCCACGAAGTGGCAGTACTTGCTGAAGCGATCCACCACGGTGAGGATGACGGACTTCCCGCCCACGCGAGGGAGCGCTTCCACGAAGTCGATGCCGACGTCAGTCCACACGCCCGTGGGCACCGGCAGCGGAAGCAGCAGACCGGCGGGGTGCAAGTGCTCGAACTTGTACCTCTGGCAAGTACCGCAGGCGCAGACATACTCTTGCACCGTCTTGCGAAGGTTAGGCGCGTGGAAGTCGCGGCGGAGACGATGTAGCGTGCGCAGGACGCCTTCGTGCCCGTCGTCGTGCACTGCGGTGAGGAGCTCCTGGAGTAGTGGGGGATGACGGCGGAATGTAGAGGCGGCCGTTGAAAGTGACGAGGCCGTCGGAGAGCGACCACGGCAGCTGCCGCGTGCCCGCCGTGATATCCTCACGCAGCGCGACGAGCGCCGGGTCGGTTGACATAGCTTGCCGTAGGCGATCGATGAAGTCGAAGCGAGGAACCGATATCGCCATGACCGTCGTCTCCTCCGTGTCGCGGCGGGAAAGGGCGTCCGCCACCGTGTTTGTACTACCGGCCTTGTACTCCACGGTGAAGTCGAACCCCAGTAGTTTGCCGACCCAATGGTGCTGCGGAATGGTTGCCAAATGCTGGTCAAGGAGGAATTTGAGACTGTAGTGATCAGTTTTTACCACAAATTGGCGGCCCCAGAGGTATGGTCTCCAATGACGAATAGCGAGCACCAGGCCGATGAGTTCCCGTTCATATGCTGCCAGGGAACGGTGACGAGGCGCGACCGGCCGGCTAAAGAAAGCCACCGGGTGCTGGTCCTGGAGAAGGACGGCCCCGAAGCCGTACGTAGAGGCGTCACACTCGACGATGAACGGCCGTGTGAAGTCCGGCAACACGAGGACGGGAGCCGTGGTGACCGCCGTCTTGAGGGCGGTAAAAGCTGCTGCCGCCTCCGGCGACTAGGAGAAGCCGTCCTTGCGAAGGAGGGCCGTTAGGGGCGCGGCGACCACGCCAAACTCCTTGACAAACTTGCGGTAGTACCCCGCAAGGCCGAGGAACCCCCGGACCGCGCGCGCCGAGCGTGGCTGCGGCCAGTCGGCCACTGCCTGCACCTTTTCCGGGTCCATGGTCACTCCTGCAGCGGAGATGGTGTGACCCAGGTAGGAGATCGACTCAACGGCGAACGCGCATTTCTATCGCTTGACGAAGAGCCGGTGCTGGTGCAGGACGGTGAAGACGGTGCGCACATGTCGGAGATGGTCGGCCCACGTCTCACTGAAAATGAGGATGTCGTCGAAGAAGACGAGAACGAAACGGCGCAGGTACGGCCGCAGCAGATCGTTCATGAGTGCCTGGAACGTCGCCGGCGCGTTGCAGAGGCCGAACGGCATCACCAGGAACTCGTAGAGGCCGTCGTGGGTGCATAAGGCGGTCTTTGGGATGTCCTCTGCGCGCATCCGCACCTGGTGGTAGCCGGAGCGCAAGTCGAGCTTGGTGAAGAAACGAGCGCGCCGGAGCTCGTCGAGGAGTTCGTCCACCACCGGGATCGAAAACGCATCCTTGACGGTGATGGCGTTCAGGGCGCGGTAGTCGATGCAGAAGCGCCAGGACCCGTCGGGCTTGCGGACCAGCAGTACCGGCGAGGAGAATGCGGAACAACTCGCTCGGATGATGCCCTGGGCGAGCATGGCGGCGCACTGACGCTCCAGCTCGTCCTTGTGTGCGGCCGGGTAGCGATACGGACGGACGGCCACCGGAGCGGAACCGGGCAGCAGGGTGATGCCGTGGTCGCGGCCGCGGGGTGGTGGCATGCCGGAGGGTTCGGCGAAGATGCCGTCGAACTCGGTGATGATGGCGTCGAACTCGGTGATGATGGCGTCGAGGAAGTCACGGCCGCTGCATGATTTCAGGGCTAGTCCAGCCGGTCCTGCAATGTCGCGCCAGCACACCCGATGGCCCTCCCGCCAGAACGTCATGGAGAGGGTGCGGAAATCCCACAGGATCGGTCCAAGCGTCGCAAGCCACTGCGTGCCCAGGACGACGTCGTAGCCCGCGAGCGGCAAGGCGAGGAAATCCTCCGAGAACGCCTCTTGGTCGATGTGGAAGGACACGGCGAGGTATGCACCCTAGCACGGGCGGCCGCCTCCTCGGCGATGAAGTTGTGGGTGGAGCCAGAGTCGATCAGGGCGAGGAGGGAGACACCCCCGAGTGTGATATGCATCTGCATGGTCTCGCTCGTGCGCACGCCGGAGATTGCGTGGAGCGAGATCCGAGGGTCGGCCTGCGAGGCATCAGCGGTGGTGGAGGCCGCATCGTCGTCGTCGTCGTCTGGCGCCAGGTCGAGGAGAAAGATGCGCTGACACACGCGGTTGTGGCCCCTGCCAAACTTCTCATTACAATTGAAGCAGAGGCCCAGGCGACGGCGTTCCTCCATCTCCGCCTGTGACAGGCGTTTGATTTGGTGCCCTTCCGGCAGAACGGGGGCAGGCTGGGGTGCGGCTGGTGGTGCCGGTGCGGGGGGCGCGAGGCGTGGTACGGGCGCCGGCAGGATGCCCATCTGCTAAAAACGAACCGGTGGCGCGGAGGCGAGCGCGCACTGGTCGCGCAGCTCCAACTTGCGGGCGAGACTCATGGCGACGGCGAGGGACTGCGGGTTGTGGATCTCCACGTCGAGGCTGAGGGGTGGCTGGAGTCCCGCGGTGAAGATCTGAACCTTCTGTGTCTCCGATAAGAAGCCTGCCCGGGGAAGGAGCGCCTCAAACCGCTCCTGGAAGTCGACGACGGACGTCGTGCGCTTGCACGCCATCAGTTCGCCCAGCGGGTTAGCGCGCAGAGGTGGCCCGAAGCGGAGATTGAGCAGCTCGGTGAAGCGGCGCCACGGAGGTGTGCCCTCGTCGCGCTGGACCTGCATACACCACAGTTGGGCAGTACCCTCGAGATTGTATGACGCCATCCACACTTTCTCCTCCTCGGCGATCCGTTGTTGATGGAAGAAGGACTCGCATCTGTTGATGAATGCGAGAGGGTCGGACTTGCCGTCGAACTTGGGGAAGTCCATCTTCTGAAACCGGGGTGGTCGATCGTTGTGGTGCTGCCCATCGTGGGCCCCGTCAGCGCCCGACGAGGAGGCGGACTTCTCCTTCTGCAGTGCGGCGACAGACGTCTGCAGGGACGCCACCGTTGCAGTCAAGGCCTCGATCATCTTGGCCAAATCAGCGGTGGTTGGTTCTGCCATGGCGGAAGTAACCGAGGCGACGGCGGATGGTGGTGATGGAGGTGGGCTTGGCGCGGACGCAGGGGTGGAGGCGGGCTGCGGAGGCGTGGACGAGGAAGAGGAACGCCTGGAACCCGATACCAAGTTGTCAAGGACCTCGGTGCCCAAGACAGCCGGACCTCGACTACGTAGTTCGTAGTCTCGGTTGATAGGAGCGCTAGGGTTTTTGCCTAACTGCTCAATGGCGCAGGAGATGAGATTAGGAGTAGAGAAAGAGATAGGAAATAATGATTTATTGCCTGCCGTCAAAGGGTGCAGATTACACGATATATAAAGGCCTCATGGGCTGCTAACAAACTGAAAACTATGCCTAACAAACTACTCCTGGACTCTAGGAACCAATGTATACGGATTAGGACTCCTTGCCCCGATCACGCCTCGCCAGCTGTGGCCGTCGGCTGCTGCTCCTGGGCGCGTGGCCCGCGCCTGTACGCAGCGCCCCACATGACAGACCATGTGTTTGCAGCTTTGCGCACAAGCTCCACAGCCTAAAAAAAAGGAGCATCCTCCAAAACAAAAACGTTTTGGAGGCGGCAGATGTAAGAACTCCGCTATAGTTGCTCTAAGCACAATAGGCGGGAAACTCTCTCCACCAAAAAAACAGAAAAACGAATGTCCGATGTATTGATAAAACAAAAGAGAAAGCGTTTACTCACACCATGAAAGGCGGCTGTGATATTGTCTTGTATCTCTATATATACTACACGGTAAATCGTTGCACACTGACAAGTGAGCCCATAATCGGATATTACCTCCGTAGCAAAAAGTTAAACGTTTTTGAATGCTAGTTTTAGCCTACAAAAAACGTCTTCTATTTTGATACGGAGGTAGTACATGCCACATGGAGATTCCTAAAAATAACAATCTCATAGACAAAATTGTGCTACAATCCGACATAGCCCCTAATTTTTTTTTTCTTTTCTTTTTGAAGACATAAGCCCTAACTAATAGTCTACCACACAACGTTAGTTCATGGCTTCATCCAGACGTCGTCCTTGACATACCCATCATGTCATCATAGAGAAAATCTTTAACCGCCTTATCCAGTGGTTGCGCGAGTTATCGAACTGGTGAAGAGAAGAAAATAACCAATGAGTAGACAAGAAATCCAGCCAGAAGGATCCCTCCATAGACAAAAGCCTGGGATGACTGTTTCGGGTGACTATATTCAATGCTGCAGCACTTCATCTTGTCTCTCTCCGCAGAAAGAACACGTTCTACATACCTGCCCAACCAAAAAATTGTAAGAATGATTCCAAAGAAAGGGTAAATATGGAGCAAATAAATCACCAAAAAACAATTAAATGTTCTTTTCTATACAAGGTTTAACGGTACAAGGAGTGAAGGCAGAATAGCTAGTTGGGGACTGGCGACATGGAGATAAAGTTAACATACTGTTCTGTAAATATAGTGCTCTGAAGGATGTCGGAACTGTTTTGAGAAGCATCAACCAGACGGTGGTCATAGAGCAATGAAGATAGATCCACAAGTTGTTCCTCAAGCCTCTGAAATGGTGCGAACAGAAAAGCAAATCAGGTCCAGACAGAACTTCCACACTGAAGTAGACTGATGCAGTGTATGAAACATGTACTTACATCCAGGTACTCTTCTAAACGTTCAACAAGGCCATGGGGGAAAGGCTCCGGCATTGTGGTCACCTTCTTATAGAATTTCTCTACCCATAACTCAGTGCTAGACTTGTTTTTATTACCTTTGACAGGTTCTCCTAATGGCGTCTTAAGATGATCTGACGCAAATGATTGAACGGACTGCAACAAACATCAAACCACAGTTTTAGTTTGTCGTGCACGTCAAGAAAATAACCAAATGATGAGGTTCAATTGAATGTCAAAGGACCTCTGACGTGTCCCTTATTTTGCGAAGAGCTGCATCAACCCGGGCATAGATTGTAGTTCTCTGCACATTAAAAAACAAAAATTGTCACAAATGAATATGACAACAGCTGACACTAAGGTTGTACATGCCAGTTTAAATGGGTTGCAAAAGCCGGTAAAGACGCATTTTACTATCAATAATTGCACTACCAATGCATTTTGATGTCTATGCTACGCATGTATGTTGACACAGGTCCAGAAACCCGTGTTTGAACCAGAATTTATATTGGTTAAAATGGAAACCTGGTGATGGTGATTACAGAATCGTGATAATGATTTACGCATATACCCAGCTTTTGTGGACATAAATGGCAACGGAACAGCAGAGAAAATAAATACCGAACCTAGCATGCTCCCAACACACGTGGAATAATTATCAGAAACTGGCCCATGGAGGGGAAGAAGCAATGGGTGTATAGCGGGCCTGAGCTCGAGGTTTCACAGTTTCTGTTCCAGTGCAATGTACAGACCATAGAAAGCATGAACAAGTATTCTGACGGTGCCTCACTATTACATATGAGCATTTATCTCCCTCCCCTGCTCCTCTCATTGTACATTATTTAAGGGAAATAAAAAAGGTATTGTTGGTTGACATTACCAGTGCAACGTCCTGAAGGATTTGACTGATCTGAGAGGAGTTTGAGAATGGTCCAAAAGGATGACAACCAGCAGACCATAGCCAGTTCACAATTGGTCTTTCATGAATACGTGATGCCCGTTCATACGGTGCACTCAGACCTCCAACTGCGGAAGCCAAACCAGCCAAGATGTGACGCTGTGCTAGAGATGGATACGCAAACTGCCTAGTTGTTTCTGACACGTAGCTGCAACATAAGGGAGGCTTAAACACAGCAGCAACTTGAACTCATGCTGTGCAGGAATCAGTAGAACGTTTTTTTCTTTACAGAAAAGTTTAACATACCTTAGAGGAATCATTTTATTGTTATGCTCCAATACAATGACAACATCTTTACTTGTCCAAACAAGGCTTTCCTCTTCCATCATAAGCTCAGCATCAAAATCAGCCAATGATAATACAAAGCTGTTGAAAAACAAATCAGCAAAAGTAGCAGTGCACCTTCTGCCTCAACAATGCATTCTTAGGACCTTAGTTCTTAAAATATCTTGGGAATAGTTCTACTTCTATGCACAAATTATACTTTACATTTGTTGAGTGCATAATTTGATAACTTCCAAATTTTACAATAAAACGGTAGGACAAAATCCATGTGAACAGTGACCCTTGTCTTCTTATTGTTCTTAATTTATCACTTGCAGTTTTATCTTTTTTTTATTTGCAGGAGCACAATATGAGTTTGAAATATTATACTTGCTCTCTTTGTGTGTAGTAGCTTACACTGGAATCACTCTGGTTCCATAAGTTCTGTACATGGCTCCATGTTTCTTTTTTCCAGCTCCTCGCTTTTCTTTCTTATTTCTGGGCATGTAAGATTCCCAAATAGGCTTGTGCTTGATAGAATCTTGTACATTATCTTGCTCATCCATCCAATGCTGTTGTTGACAAAAATTGTTTCTCATAGATAACACCCGTAATAAAAAACAGGTATTGTGATTCATGAAATTGACGTAAAATTCCGGTGTATTTCATACAGCAAATATTACACACCTGCTTCAGGAAGAATCTACTTGAGAGGGAAGGATCCGAGACTTCCAATAAACCAGCCGACAGCACATCGGCAGAACGTTCCATTTCCTGTACCAGTTAGTATAACCACCTCAGAATATTGCAGTTGAAATGTAAGAAATTAGTCTGCTTTGTAGTGCTTCAGGTTTCACCATTTCATAAAAGCTATGGGACACGTTCAGTACGGTCTTATACACCTGTTGCCAAAAATGTCTATAATTTTCACTTGATTCAGCCTTCTCCCAGCACAAGCAGAAGATCCATGAAGATTACGAATTATAAAGCTGTCTTTTTTTATCCTTACGGTATTAGGAAGACATGGCTAACAGGCCAGGTAAATTTAGCGTATAGTTCTCCATGTGACAAGCTCTCATGCACCTATATTTACTAAACGTGGAAAATGGATAAATATATTTTATGCTATATAATTAGATGAAGACATCATGTTAATTTTTCCAGAAGTGCCTCTTCAACCCAAGAAGCATACATCCAAGATCTGTAGGTGAGTAGGTCTATTAAGCTACCATAACGGAAATAATATCCTTGCAATTACAACATAATGCATTTGAATGAAGCTAAGATCTAACATACCTCTTTGAGTATTGCTCCATCCAAGTATGTTTTGGTACGGACGTGAAATCGACCATCACTCTTTGTTTCATGAAGAGAATGACTACGCATTGCTTTGGAGACCGCAACAGCTAACTTTTCGTGCTCATGCAGTGCATGCGAACCAGAAATTACTATAACCTCCTGCCCAGCATGGACCATCTTTTTTACCTGAAAGAGTATGAATGGTGGTACTACCAATTCAGTTCACGAGGTTAAAAAGTATAGACTTATATATGCCCCATAGATTTCTGATCAATAACCATGTGTACTTCATACTGCACAAAACAGGCACAGCATACTTTTTTCACTAATAAATCAGCCAGGCTAGTAAATCGCTGATCAATAACCATGTGTACTTCATATTGATTGTACTACTATTCATTTTCAACCAATATTGAATCATGATGATCTTGAGCTTCCTAAATTGGACAATGTGACAAGACAGATCTTCACTTCATACTTGCAATTTCCTTTTCTCCTACCAGGATCTAGGTAAAAAAAACTATTCACATGGATTTGCCACAGGCAATTATATCAATACAATTACCGCAAAAGGACTTTCCGAATGAAATCCCATTGGCACTACAGATTGTGAAATGATAGCTAACAGTCAACAACGGTGGAACTAATACTGATTGAGAAAGCTTTGCTCGCACCTCAATGTACTGTTTAAAATATATTACAAGGACTCAAGGAAACATCCAAGCCCTAGACCAATAGGAAAGGACCATAATACCCCTGACATCACTGTAATTGTATATATTTAGCGTTTTATTTTTGCCTTATTCTATTTCTAGAAGTGGACAATTTCTCCCAACAAATGAAACAAGGTACAATGGAGTAACCATAACTTTGTATCTTACTTTTAGCATGGTCATTCTTCCAGATGCAAAATTGCATTTGCTAATGTTTTTGGCAATCTTGAGATTTGCAATGCTATTTCATGTAAATGACAAACATATGTTTTTGCCCATATAATAATATGCAGTCGGAATGCTGCTCCTACATATTAGTTGACTAGTACATGAACACAAAACACAAACTAGTGAGTTGACTACAGAATACTGTGGCTTCAGCCACCTAAAGATAAATTCATAATTCATGCAAGAAAGTCAACTAACCTCTCTTTCAATAGCTTTAACATCTATACTGTTGTTGTGGCCGGCTTGAAGAATATTGTACCTATTGTGGTTCTGTAGCACAATGATAGGTACAAGCAACCTCAATGTCATGTCAACAGTTTCAAACCTGGATTTTTTTTAAAGGAGATATCAGAATAGCAGATAGATAGAACAGTTGGTGCTTGAAATGCTTGACATGGCACTGCAGAGTGTCAGACTATACTCAATCTTAAAATAGCCCCCCCCCCCCCCCCCCCACAAAAAAAAATGAAATCGTAAGCTAAGTATACGAATCAGAAGAACGGATTAACCAGCTGTACATGAACTATGGAGTACAACTGGTGTCAATTGATTGTGTGCCATAGTTTTGCCGTTTCAACTATAAACAGTTTAGTTTTGAATGATTTTCGAATCTCCAACACTGCATACAAACTTAGCTCGTATTAGAATAAGGCTCCATTTGGCATTGGGTGGATTATGATTTCATTTATTGAGCCGCTTTATCATATATTCAAAGAATCTATGAGATCAAATTTAAGAAGGCCGCCATTGGATCACATGCTTTTATCTAATTTTAATGTGATTTGCCAATCAAAGTAGTAGACTTTTGACAGATTCTTACTTCACAGCACCACTACAAATATGCAAAGCACAGCACAACAATAGCAAACTGAGCCTGTGAAACTGGGCTTCCACGCCAAGAGATGACAAAACAAACCAAATGAACATCTCTTTTGCAAGGATGCGTGATAAAATGCAGAAACGAAAACAAGGTAACCTAGTTTATGCTACAGGCTCCAAGTGGGCAAGATGTGCGCAAGGAACTGAAGACACAGAAGACCGTACTCAGGTACTGACGTGATTTAACTTGTTCCCGATTCCTGTGTAACTTCTGCTTTATTAAATACTCCCTCTATAAACAATTATAAGACTTTACTTCTCTGTGAATATGCTGAGAAGTGAATTTATTTTAGAGAGAGAACTTTTGTTGAGATCTAGAGAGACAAGTGAATTATTTTTTTGGAGAGAAAGTGAAATACTTCAGACAAAAAAATAGTTATTGTGATCGAATATCCATTTCTGAGCCCAGGCTCATCTGCACCCGGTGAAGAGAAAATTCACAAAAAATACAAAACAAATTCAAAAAAATCAGGTTTTTTTTCCATGGAAGATAATTTGGTGCGTGAGGTGCACTCCAAAATTTCAGATCATTTGGACATATGAGTAGCTCTCAGCAAAGAAGACAAATTGGGTCAGAACAATACATGAACAGTAAACTTTTTCACAGACCCCAAAATTATTATTTTTTTGCCAAGAGCTACTCAGTTGTCCAAATGATCTGAAATTTGGAGCGCACCTCACACACCGAATTATCTTCCATGAAAAAAAATCAGAATGTTTTGAATTTTTCTAGTATTTTTTTTGTATTTTCTGTTCATCGCGGGTGCAGCTGAGCCTGGGCATCGAATCGCCTCGGCCGTATTGTGGTTGTCTATTAACTTTGTCAATCTCTCCTACTTAAAAAATACGTAAGGTTCTGTCTTACGGTATTTTCGTTCGCCCTCCCTCCTCACCCCACCTCCACTTCCAGTTATGCCTTTTTCTCACCATTTTTTTTAAACCACCTCAGCTGTCCGCATGTCCCACATCTTACTGGTTTACCAAATAAAATCATTTCTTTTGGTAAGTCAATAAGTACTGATTCAATTGGTAGCTAAAGTCTATTTTTAGCACTTAATCACCTTAACAATAAATGACAGGTAAAACATGGTGATTGTGTATAAATATTTGTGCCCCTGTTGCAACGCATGGGCAATTATCTAGCCTACATAAAATATATGATATTTCAGTTATTCATCACTGATTTTTTTCTATAACTAACATGAGCTATTACTGGGAGCAGAAGTTCGATTCATATATAATGTTTTATGAATAACAGAAATTTTCAGTAATACCTGATATCAGGAGCTATTACGTGCTCAATGGTGGTTGAAATTAAACCTGCAAGCTGCCCAACAAAAATATCTTGTGTTGAACTGGCACTTGGAGCAGCAAGTCCTCTTGGGAAGATTATATTTGACAGCCGCGGCATTGACCTATAACTAACACTGCCTTCTTCACTTTCTATTTTCCCATATGTACAAGGGCCTGCTGACAGATCTATTACAACAAATCTGCAAGGAGCAGCAAGTCATCATTTAGAGGATTCATTACTTAGCTGCAATCTGTTAAACTATTCTAGGGCATGATAAAAGACAATAGCTCTAACATGTACTCCCTCCGTCCCAAAGTGTCGCTGATTTAGTAAAGCTGTACTAAATCAGCGACACTTATTTTGGGACGGAGGGAGTAACAGTTAATAGTACAGCATGACACTCTTTCTATTAAACTATTTTAGGGCATGATAAAAGAAAATAGCTCTACCATGTAACAGTTAATACTAAGCATGAAACTCTCAAGTCTTGGCGGAAAAAAATTATGCACATAAAATAATCTATGATATGTAATTCAACGAGTCATGGCAACCAGGGTACAAACTTCTGTTTTTGTTTAACCCTTGACATCAGAGACCAATTATTTCCTGGCCTAGTCATTATATCAGTTTTTTTCTCTTTGTATATATTCCGTAAGTGGTGTTCCTTCATATCCCATAATCACTCCTGTATGCTTACCTCCAAAGTAGCATATAGTTAATCCAAATTTCGTTTAGTTTACAAATACCAGGTCAAGTTGGGGTCACCTAAAATGATGGGAAATGGCCGATTCCTGCCAGGATTTGCAGCCCTGATAGCTAGCTTACTAACAACCAAGCAACAAGAAAAAAGTGAATATGCTTTATCTTTTTAAGTGAAGCTGAGTAAATGTCAGGGCCTCCCCTACAGGTCCCATTAAAAAAAAGTGATGCTGAGTAAAGATGGTCTGGCATTATTTCCACTACAAAGCACATCCTTGGCCCTTTGGGCAAACTACCCCCTTTGGAAAACGGATGCCAGGTTCAGTAGGATGTTATTTTTTGACTGAAAACAAGGGGATAAAACTTTTTGCAATCCCCACTGCTGGGGCAGAAAGATCATTGCCATTAAAAACTAACGTACTACCTTCATTTCAAAATATAGGGTGCACTTTAATCCGTCAAGACAAGCCTTTGACAATGATTAGTAAGTTAATATGTAGTTTATGTGATGCAGAATGAAAGTTATAAATAAATTTATATTGTTGAAAATAAATCTAGTCACAATAATCTCATGTCACATAAACCACATACTAACGAAGCAATTGTTGGTCAAAACCTTGTCTTAAAAAGACAAAATATGCCTTATATCTTGGAGGAAGGTGTACACATTAAGGAAGAAAGTGACAGCACATGAATCTAATGGTATAAATAACGAAACAGAAATGATCGTGAAAACAAAAAAGGAATCATCTGGCAGGACAAGTGCAATGCAATGAAGCAGCAAGTAGAATAGGAATATTGGTATGGTTTTTCTCTCCAGATTACGCTTCATATCGCTCTTGCAATGATGTACTGGGCTGAAGGGTTGTCATATTTAGTGAGTTAAAAATGTAAATTCTTGACCGTCAAGGTTTCTTGCAAGTCGTAACGAAAAAATAGTATAATAACTATTACCTTCCAGAACTCAGCCAAACTTGAGTTGCTCCACCTCCATTGTACCGGTAACGGTAGATGTAATCCGCTTCTTGCTTTTTTAGCTCTTGTTCTGTCAGTCCATTAATTTTACTATACATTAAACTGTCAAGATCAACTCCTTTGTTCCGAGGATCCATTCTGACCTGCCAAGGAAGAGCTTTGTCAATGTTGATTACTGTTCTCCAAGTATAATTGTATATAAGATACAAGGATGGACATTGAATCCCATGTTTTCTTTCTGGATTCACTAATGATTGCTGGGCTCTTATCAATGTCTTTTGGGAGTCCTTTTGCATATTTTCCTATTGTTACAGAAGGCTAAGGATGCTGCCTGAGCATGACTATCTTTATCTTAAATGTTGTTCGAGGTGTTGATAACCATTGGCTGCTGGCATATATAATTACAATAAACGATATATTTTATAATATCCATCAAACAAATTGAGATGGATAAATCGTTCGACCTGAATCTGTTAGAACTTGTGAAAATGTGAGGGTATTGTTCTTCTAAGCAAAGTGAATATAGTTCAGGATGAAAGTCATGAAACTCCCACTTGTTGAATCAACTTATTTTCCTTTGTAATACCTTCTGTGCAGTTTCTGTCGTATTTCAGCAGGGTCCCCTACATTCTAAAAGAATAATTGTATGCATATTTTGTCTCTGGCCAGTTTACTAAGGATTGTTGGGCTCTTATCAATGTCTTTTGGGACTCATCTATGCATATGCTCCAATTTTTAGAGAAGGCTAAGACTAGCCACAGTGGGTAGTAACATAGAGTAGTAACATGCCCATGTTACTACTCTATGTTACTACCTCTATAGTGGGGAGTAACATATTTGTGGTAACATGCAATACTTCATTTATTATGCTATAGACTCATCTTGCCTTGATATGTGTGATGTTACTCATACTAGTAGTAACTAGCTATGTTACTACATGTCTCTCTTTCTTCATTTATTGCTTGCCACATCATCTATTTTATCTAGATATGTGTGATGTTACTACCTATGTTACTCCCACTGTGGGTAGTCTAAGGATGTTGCATGAGCATGACTATCTCTATCTAAAATACTATTCAAAGTTTTGTTAACCGCAGACTACCTGCATATGTAGTTACAAAGAAACACATTAATTATTTAATTATACCATCAAACAAATTTAGATGGAGGAAATTGTTTGGCTTGGATCTGTTAAAAGTGAGAGTGTTTTTTAAGGATAGTGAGTATAATTCACATTCAGAATGCAACTCCCACTGGTTACCTTCTTTTCCTTTCTCTTCTTATGTATTATTTTTTGTATAATAACTTTAAAATAATTTCAGTAGGGCTCTTCTGTTTCCCTCAAATAGTAATAGGAAAATAAACAACCAGAAGAATTAGGCTGTTTACTCAGTATTTCCAAAAGACTACAAGTCTACACACGAATAATAGCTATAATTTGCATGCAGGTGTGAAATGAATTAGAAAAGTATTTTATATAGAACAATATATAGGTGTACGTACCTTATCAAAATTAACAACAAATATTGCAACAGGTACAGGCCTATCCATCTCAGTTGCAGAGCGACCAGGCTCCATATCAAAAATAAATGAGTATAGCCTCTCGAATGTAGGTTCCACTACAGTTGCTTCTACCTCAAAGAGAGGGAATTCCCTACCATATTCACTCTGGGGGACAAAATAGTTAGTGTCATGTCTTGTGTCAATCAAGATCTGAACAGCGTTTAAAGATACTTTTGTAGGGAAATAACATATTTCTACCTCTCTCGCAGTTCCTGCAGAAACCATAGCCTCCTTCAGTGACTTCTCAAGCGAAATAAGCTCTGGTTGTCCAGCCTAATGAAGCAATAATTTCAGTAATATCACTGGATGAAAACAAGACCTACATGTTGGAAAAAGTAATCTACATAACCATGGTTTTTGAGTCGCGACTAGTCAAGTGGCCGCCAGCCCTGCGGCTCGGCGATTAGTCGACCCAAGTCGCACTATAGTCGCCATAAGTCGCTGTATAGTCGCGAGTCGCCCTGATTTCTAGAAAACGACTTGGCGATTAGTCGGCGACTATACAGCGACTAATCAGCGACTCAAAAACCATGTACATAACCATCGTAAATGAAGCCTTACCGCTATGACATTATACATGATATGGTGCTCAATATCAATTGGCTCCCCTGTCTCGAAACAAGAGGGCCTATGGAGTGGAAAGCTCATCTTTAGGAATTGCTCAAGCTTGTGCCCATCCAAAGGGTATCTATACCCTCCATCACCGTTGAAACCAATCAGAACAACGTTAACCTCGAGGGGCACTTGAAATGGAACCTGCAAAATTCCCCGAATGTGTTTATAGAAGTTCAATCTTTAATAAAGTAACACCACACATGTTTTGGAACAAACAGAGATATGAGCAGAGAAATAGGGAATGATTACAGATACATCACTACTGTTTGCTCAGTTCTCCTGGTTATACGAGCACCAGTATGACCATGGCAACCGATTAACTAATGTAAGGCACAATTTAATCTACGGTGCCCCAAGTCCCAGGCATAATTCGTAACGCGAACCCACGTGAACACTGTCACACATCTTCGCAGCCAGAGTCTACATGTATATATTAGAAGTTCAAAAATTGGAAATTTTGACACGTCCCACAATAAAAATTGCTCTCGATATCACTGACGGGGAGAACCGAAATCCGGTGGCAGGTGCGGATCCCATACACGCGGGAGTAGTATTCACCGCACCGCCGATCGAGATCGGATCCATTCGAGAGCTCAATTACTCTGCGCAGATCGCGTCTGCAGAGGCCACGCGCGAGGGGGATCGGAGAGGTTTAGCGGGGGAGTGGCGGGGCGATTGGGGTGGGGGGGCAGTGGAGTACCTCTGCGCGGGTGTGGAGCATGCGGCGAACGTCGGCGCGGACGCTTTCCTCGACGTCGTGGAAGGCGCCGTGGTGCCAGTGCTCGTGCCCGGGGTCCCGACGGAACGCCTCTCGCCGCGCCGCTGCCGACGCGGCGGCGGTGACTGCGAGGAGGAAGAGGATGCGGAGGAGGAGGGGAGGCGCCATGGGAGGCGGGGAAAGAGAGGCGCGGGAAACCGCCTAGACTGGGGGAGCTTCGCCGTGGCCGGCTACGAGGCAGTAGTGGGCAGGCGGAGGAGGGGGCAGAGCGGTCGGCGGCACCACACGGTCCACGGCGAGTGCGGGCGGGCGTTTGCTGTCTCGGCTAGGCCGTCGTCGCTTTGAGATTAGTGGTGTTTGACTTGTGTGGACTCGGGATCGATGGATCTGTTTTTGTAAAAAGAAACACTGTTTTTTTACAAAAAAATCTGCTTTTTTCGAGAATCTGCTAGGCTTTATTCATCAAGAGGTACAAATACAGGTATTAGAGCATGGTTAATAGTATAGCCGGCTATATAATATTGACATATCATATATAGTCACTGACGGAGTGCTGGATAAGGGGTGTTCGACATGTCCGTTGCGCGACCTATGGTTGGGCCGAGGACCCTCCCCCCTCCCTCCTAAGCTTATCATCAGTGGGCTTCGTTCATGTGGGCCACATCGGGAAGAAATGGCGTGAAGACTTAACGTATACTCCAAGACGTAGAGATGGTCCTCGGCACGATTGCCCTTTAAATGCAATCGACATCATGTAAACCCTAGATACCCCCGGTGTCTATATAAACCGAGGTGTTAGGGTCTTAGAGGGACAGATTCGCATCCGATCTCGTGGTAGATCACCTATACTTTGCACCTTGGCCGCAATCACTACAACAAAGCAGGACGTATGGTTTTACCTCTTCAAGAGGGCCCGAACCTAGGTAAACATCGTGTCCCCTGTGTCATTGTTACCATCTAGCCAAGCCTACCTGATCGGGGAACCCTACCCGAGATCCGTCGGACTTAGCTCCGACATTGGTGACCCATACAGGTCCCTCTAGGAAATCGAAACGGCTCGATGGCTCGCAGATTGACGATATTGTCGGTTGTGGTATGGCTTTCTTCTCGGGACAACTCTTTGTCTTTGGCAGCATTACTCTTTATGCTGGTTAGACTGGCCACCTCGGTCAGATCAAAAATTACGCTCCAGGCCAGATCATCAGATTTGGGAACCTCAAGTACGCCATAGATCCCTGCGGCGCTATCGCGTTTTCGGGTTGGGTGTCAGACCAGGCCCCTGACGCCTCCATCCAGGTCTCGGATTCAATCCCGGATCAGGACCACGACATGGATCACACCTCGGGTCTGGCTTTGAGCTCGGAGCCGAGTATTGCATTAATGGGTCAGGCATCTATCTTGACCAACGAAGACCCTGAGGCCATGTTAGATCAGACCTCAAGTAAAGTTTAGTTGAGCCCGACTTTTGATCAGGATATGGGCGAGGCAGACAAGGCGCTTATGAACAACGTTAAATCGGATTCAGAGCCTGGTCATCTCGGAGGACTGGACCTTGGTGTATGATCAGATCTGGGAAAACAAGGGAAGGCTGGAATTTTTAGCCCACCCTCCACCCACCTAGTCGCTACCATAAAAAACTTACCGATGTTTTAGACAGTGCCTCCGAGGAGGCCACTGACGTATATGAAGACGTCGGCGAGATGTCAGGTATCGCTCCACCACCAGCCATCAACCATACCGGCAGGTGGACCGCGACCTCCATCTACGATATCTACATGGTAGACACTTCCAAGGACGAAGGAGGAGGAGAAAACTCCAAACGCTGACGCAAGGGCGCCGTAACGGGGGGACATGCAATGGAGATACAAGCAAGGGGACCGAAAGCGGTGATACTACCAACGGTGACACGACTAATGATGGCACCATTAGCAGTGGCAGCGACAATATCAACACCGATGACATGATCAACAGGGATTAAGATGACCCCAACGACAGCGACTACAATCCAGAGGCCGAGGAAGAAGAAAGCCTCGGCCCCGTGAAAGTGCAACTAATCCCTGAGTGGTTTTGGTAATTAATAACAACATATATGCCATTGAACTAATGCCTATTCAAAGATAGATTTCAGGAAAGTTCAATGTTGGCATATCAAGGACATGTGGAAGTGGACCCCTCTCAAAATGCTATGGTAACATATTGGCACAAAGCTTCAAGATTCTTCTTCTTTGGTTAAGTGGTCCAAGATCACATTGAGTCCATACGAAAGCCAATACTATTAAAAGGGATGAGGTTTTGATCATGACTTAGTTGCTCAAGTGCTTGAAGATATTGCTCCAAAACCAGCCACTTCCCCACATTTAAATATGTCCAAACCCTAACTGCCAAATTCGGTCCTACCGGAACCTCCACATGCGGACCCACCGAGTTTACCTTAGACAGAGCAACAACCAAACCCTAGCAATTCGGTTCTACCGAGATGACGTTCGGTCCCACCGAAATGTCGTGACCAAGTTTCTGTAACCCTTTCACCCCATTTCAGAATTACCGAGTTGGTTTGATCAGAACTACGAAACAAGGTCTCACATATCGGTCCCTCTGAGTTGATCTGTTCGGTCTCACCGAAAAGCCCAACGTTCGAATCTTTTACATAGGTCGGTCTCACCGAGATTTTGTTTTCGTGTCACTGAGTTGAGTCAAAAGGTTGTAACGGTTGAATTCTTGGTGAAGGCTATATATACCCCTCCACCCTCACTCACTCTCTAAGAGAGCCATCAGAACGAAGCTACACTTCCACAATTCATTTTCTGAGAGAGAACTACCTACTCATGTGTTGAGATCAAGGCATTACAATCCACCCATTTGAACATTGATCTCTAGCCTCCCCAAGTTGCTTTCCACTCCAATCATTCTCCTACCCAAGCCAAATATGTGAGAGAGTGATTGAATGTTGAGGAGACTATCTTTTGAAGCACAAGAGAAAGGAGTTCATCATCAACACACCATTTATTGCCTTTTGGAGAGTGGTGTCTCCTAGATTGGTTAGGTGTCACTTGGGGTTGAACCAAGGAGTTTGTAAGGGCAAGGAGATCGCCTACTTCGTGAAGATCTACCCCGAGTGAGGTTAGTACTTCATGGACGCGTAAGCCATGGTGGAATAGACAAGGTTGCTTCTTCATGGACCCTTCATGGGTGGAGCCCTTCGTGGACTCGCGCAACCGTTACCTGGTAACCCACAAGTATAGGGGATCACAACAGTTTTCGAGGGTAGAGTGTTCAAACCAAATTTATTGATTCCACACAAGGGGGGCAAAGAATATTCACGAGTATTAGTAGTTGAGTTGTCAATTCGACCACATCTGAAAGACTTAACATCTGCAGCAAAGTATTTAGTAGCAAAGTAGTATGATAGTAACGGTAACAGTGGCAATAGTAGCAGTAGCAGTTTTGTAGTGATTGTAACAGTAGCAACAGTGAAAGTAACTTAGCAAAATCAATATGTGAAAAGCTCGTAGGCATTGGATCAGCGATGGATAATTGTGTTGGATAATATTCATCATGTAGCAGTCATAACCTAGGGTGACACATAACTAGCTCCAATTCATCAATGTAACGTAGGCATGTATTCCGTATATAGTCATACGTGCTTATGGAAAGAACTTGCATGACATCTTTTGTCCTACCCTCCCGTGGAAGTGGGGTCCATAAGGAAACTAAGGGATATTAAGTCCTCCTTTTAATAGAGAATCGGAACAAAGCATTAGCACTTAGTGAATGCATGAAGTCCTCAAACTACGGTAATCACCGGAAAGAATCCCAATTATTGTCACCTTGGGGTATGCGGATCATAACTCGTAATAGGTGTCTACAACTTGCAAGATAGGATCAAGAACACACATATATTCATGAAAACATAATAGGTTCAGATCTGAAATCATGGCATTCGGGCCCTAGTGACAAGCATTAAGCATAGCAAAGTCATAACAACATCAATCTCGGAACATAGTGGATACTAGGGATCAATCCCTAATAAAACTAACTCGATTACATGATAAATCTCATCCAACCCATCACCGTCCAGCAAGCCTACGATGGAATTACTCACTCCCGGTGGTGAGCATCATGAAATTGGTGATGGAGGAAGGTTGATGATGACAATGGCGACGAATTCGACCCTCCGGAGCCCCGAACGGACTCCAGATCAGCCCTCCCGATGAAGAAATAGGAGGTGGCGGCGGCTCTGTATCATAAAACATGATGAATCCTTCTCTCTGATTTTTTCTTTGTGAATAGGTATATATGGAGTTGGAGTTAGGGTTGTCGGAGGTCCAGGGGGCCCACAAGCCTGGGAGGCGCGCCCCCAGAGCTTGTGGCTCCTGGGTGGCTACTACTTCTTGAGCTTGTTGGTTTTTCCCTTGAAGAGAAAAGGGTGATACAGCAAAGTAGAGACAAGTATTTCCCTCAGTTTGAGAACCAAGGTATCAATCCAATAGGAGACAACACACAAATCACCAATACCTGCACAAACAATCAAACAACTTGCACCAAACGCGATAAAGGGGTTGTCAATCCCTTCATGATTACTTGTAAAAGTGATATCTGATAGAGATAGATGAAACTAAACAAAAGTTAAAGTAAATATTTTTGGTGTTTTTGGTTTATAGATCGGAAAGTAAAAGATTGCAAAATAGTAGATCGGAAACTTATATGATGGAAAATAGACCCCGGGGCCATAGGTTTCACTAGAGGCTTCTCTCAAGATAACAAATAATATGGTGGGTGAACAAATTACTGTCGAGCAATTGATAGAAAAGCGCAAAGTTATGACGATATCTAAGGCAATGATTATGCAATATATGCATCACATCCGTGTCAAGTAGACCGAAACGATTCTGCATGTACTACTATTACTCCACTCATCGACCGACTCCTGCATGCATCTAGAGTATTAAGTTCATGAAGAACAGAGTAACGCATAAAGTAAGATGACATGATGTAGAGGAATAAAATCAAGCAATATTATGTAAACCCCATCTTTTTATCCTTGATGGCAACAATACAATACGTGCCTTGCTGCCCCTACTATCACTGGGAAAGGACACCGCAAGATTGAACCCAAAGCTAAGCACTTCTCCCATTGCAAAAAAACAATCTAGTTGGCCAAACCAAACCGATAGTTCAAAGAGAATTACAAAGATACCAAATCATGCATAAAAGAAATCAGAGAAGATTCAAAAAATATTCATAGATAAGCTGATCATAAATCCACAATTCATCGGATCTCGACAAACACACCGCAAAAGAAGATTACATCGGATAGATCTCCAAGAACATCGAGGAGAACATGGTATTGAGAATCAAAGAGAGAGAAGAAGCCATCTAGCTACTAGCTATGGACCCGTAGGTCTGAAGTAAACTACTCATGCTTCATCAGAAGGCAATAGAGTTGATGTAGAAGCCCTCCGTGATCGAATCCCCCTCCGGCAGGATGCCGGAAAAGGCCCAAAGATGGGATCTCACGAGTACAGAAGGTTGCGGCGGTGGAAAAGTGTTTTCGTGGATACTTCTGGTGGTTTGGGAATATTTGTGAATATATAGGTGAAAGAATTAGGTCAGGGGAGTCACGGGGGGCCCACAAGGCAGGGGGCGCGCCCTACCCCCTGAGCACGCCCTTGTGGCCGCCTCGTGGCTCCTATGATTTGCACTCCAAGCCTCCTGGGTGCCTTCTGGTCCAAGAAAATCATCGCGAAGGTTTTATTCCGTTTGGACTCCATTTGGTATTCCTTTTCTGCGAAACTCAAAAACAAGGAAAAAACAGAAACTGGCACTAGGCTTTAGGTTAATAGGTTAGTCCCAAAAATAATATAAAATAGCATATTAATGCATATAAAACATCCAAAACAGATAATATAATAGCATGGAACAATTAAAAATTATAGATACGTTGGAGATGTATCAAGCATCCCCAAGCTTAATTCCTGCTCGCCCTCGAGTAGGTAAATGATAAAAACAGAATTTTTGATGTGGAATGCTACCTAACATACTTATCCATGTAATTTTTCTTTATTGTGGCATGAATGTTCAGATCCATAAGATTCAAAACAAAAGTTTAATACTGACATAAAAACAATAATACTTCAAGCATACTAACAAGGCAATTATGTCTTCTCGAAATAACATGGCCAAAGAGAGCTTATCCCTACAAAATCATATAGTCTGGCTATGCTCCATCTTCATCACACAAAATATTCAAATCATGCACAACCCCGATGACAAGCCAAGCAATTGTTTCATACTATTGATGTTCTCAAACTTTTTCAACTTTCACGCAATACATGAGCGTGAGCCATGGACATATCACTATAGGTGGAATAGAATATGGTGGTTGTGGAGAAGACAAAAAGGAGGAGATAGTCTTACATCAACTAGGCATATCAACGGGCTATGGAGATTCCCGTCAATAGATATCAATGTGAGTGAGTAGGGATTGCCATGCAATGGATGCACTAGAGCTATAAGTTTATGAAAGCTCAAAAAGAAACTAAGTGGGTGTGAACTCGCTTACTCACGAAGACCTAGGGAAATTTGAGGAAGCCCATCATTGAAATATACAAGCCAAGTTCTATAATGAAAAATTCCCACTAGTATATGAAAGTGACAACATAGGAGACTCTCTATCATGAAGATCATGGTGCTACTTTGAAGCACAAGTGTGGTAAAAGGATAGTAGCATTGCCTCTTCTCTCTTTTCTCTTTTTTTTTATTCGGGCCTTCTCTCATTTCTTTGGCCTCTTTTTTTTCATCCGGAGTCTCATTCCGACTTGTGGGGGAATCATAGTCTCCATCATCCTTTCCTCACATGGGACAATTCTCTAATAATGAAGATCATCGCACTTTTATTTACTTACAACTCAAGAATTACAACTCGATACTTAGAACAAAATATGACTCCATATGAATGCTTCCGACGGTGTACCGGGATGTGCAATGAATCAAGAGTGACATGTATGAAAGAATTATGAACGGTGTCTTTGCCACAAATACGATGTCAACTACATGATCATGCAAAGCAATATGACAACAATGGAGCGTGTCATAATAAACGAAACGGTGGAAAGTTGCATGGCAATATATCTCGGAATGGCTATGGAAATGCCATAATAGGTAGGTATGGTGGCTGTTTTGAGGAAGGTATATGGTGGGTGTATGGTACCGGCGAAAGTTGTGCGGTACTAGAGAGGCTAGCAATGGTGGAAGGGTGAGAGTGCGTATAATCCATGGAATCAACATTAGTCATAAAGAACTCAAATACTTATTGCAAAAATCTATTATTTATCAAAATGAAGTACTACGAGCATGCTCCTAGGGGGGTAGATTGGTAGGAAAAGACCATCGCTCGTCCCCGACCGCCACTCATAAGGAAGACAAATCAATAAATAAATCATGCTCCGACTTCATCATATAACGGTTCACCATACGTGCATGCTACGGGAATCACAAAGCTCAACACAAGTATTTCTCCAATTCACAATTACTTACTAGCATGACTCTAATATCACCATCTTTATATCTCAAAACAATCATAAGGAATCAAACTTCTCATAGTATTCAATGCACTTTATATGAAAGTTTTTATTATATCCCTCTTGGATGTCTATCATATTAGGACTAAATTTATAACCAAAGCAAATTACCATGTTGTTTAGAGACTCTCAAAATAATATAAGTGAATGTGAGAGTTCAACAATTTCTATAAAATAAAGCCACCGCCGTGCTCTAAAAAGATATAAGTGAAGCACTAGAGCAAAATTGCCTAGCTCAAAAGATATAAGTGAAGCACATAGAGTATTCTAATAAATCACGATTCATGCGTGTCCCTCTCAAAAGGTGTGTATAGCAAGTATGATTGTGGAAAAATAAAAAGCAAAGACTCATATCATACAAGACGCTCCAAGCAAAACACATATCATGTGGCGAATAAAATATAGCCTCAAGTAAAGTTACCGATAGACGAAGACGAAAGAGGGGATGCGTTCCGGGGCATCCCCAAGCTTAGGCTCTTGTTTGTCCTTTATTATTACCTTGGGGTGCCTTGGGCATCCCCAAGCTCAGGCTCTTGCCACTCCTTATTCCATTGTCCATCAAATCCTTACCCAAAACTTGAAAACTTCACAACACAAAACTCAACAGAAAATCTCATAAGCTCCGTTAGTATAAGAAAGTAAATCACCACTTTTAATATTGTTGTGAACTCATTGTTTATTTATATTTGTGTAATATCTACTGTATTCCAACTTTTCCATGGTTCATACCCCCCGATACTACCCATAGATTCATCAAAATAAGCAAACAACACATAGAAAACAGAATCTGTCATAAACATATCAGTCCATAGCAATCTGGTTACTTCGAATACTTCTGTAAGTCCAAAACTTCAGAATTTTATCACGCTTATATGATTTTTTAAAATTCTGGGACTGGGCGCAAAAGTTCTGTTTTTCAGCAAGATCAAATCAACTATCACCTAAGGCATCCCAAAGGTCTTACTTGGCACAAACACTAATTAAAACACAAAACCACATCTAACCAGAGGCTAGATGAATTATTTATTGCAAAACAGAACCAAAAAGCAAAAAACAAAAATAAAATTGGGTTGCCTCCCAACAAGCGCTATTGTTTGACGCCCTTAGCTAGGCATAAAACACAAATGTATCTAGATATTGTCATCTTTGGTATGCAATCCATAAGTAGCTCTCATAATAGATTCATATGGCAATTTAATTTTCTTTCTAGGAAAGTGTTCCATGCCCTTCCTTAACGGAAATTGAAACCTAATGTTTCCTTCTTTCAGATCAATAATTGCACCAATCGTTCTAAGGAAAGGTCTACCAAGAATAATAGGACATGTAGGATTGCAATCAATATCAAGAACAATGAAATCTATGGGCACATAATTCCTATTTGCAACAATAAGAACATCATTAATCCTTCACATAGGTTTCTTAATAGTGGAATCCGCAAGATGCAAATTTAAAGAACAATCATCAAATTCACGGAAACCTAACACATCACATAAAGTTTTTGGAATCGTGGAAACCCTAGCACCCAAATCACACAAAGCATGGCACTCATAATCTTTAATCTTAATCTTAATAGTAGGTTCCCACTCATAATAGAGTTTTCTAGGGATAGAAACTTCCAATTCAAGCTTTTCTTCAAAAGATTGCATCATAGCATCAACGATATGTTTAGTAAAAGCTTTGTTTTGATTATAAGCATGCGGAGAATTCAACATGGATTGCAACAAGGAAATACAATCTATTAAAGAAGAACTATCATAATTGAATTCCTTCAAATCCAAAAGAGTGGGTTCATTGCTACTTAAAGTTTTGACCTCTCCAATCCCCCTTTTATCAATTTTTGCATCAAGATCTAAAAACTCCGAATCATTGGGACGCCTTTTAACTAAAGTTGACTCATCTCCAGTCCCATCTTTATCAAGATTTATATTGGAAAACAAAGATTCAATAGGAGTCACATCAATCACTTTAAGATCTTCATCATTATTTTCACGGAAACTAGAAGAACACGTTTTTACAAACCAATCTCGTTTAGCACGCATCTTAGCGGTTCTTTCTTTGCACTCATCAATGGAAATTCTTATAGCCTTTAGAGATTCATTGATATCATGCTTGGGTGGAATAGATCTAAGTTTCAAAGAATCAACATCAAGAGAAATTCTATCCACGTTCCTAGCCAAATCATCAATCTTAAGCAATTTTTCTTCAATCAAAGCATTGAAATTCTTTTGCGAACTCATAAATTCTTTAATACTATTCTCAAAATCAGAGGGCATCTTATTATAATTTCCATAAGAATTGTTGTAGGAATTTTCATAATTTTTAGAGGAATTACTAGGAAATGGCCTAGGATTGAAATTACCTCTATATGCGTTATTACCAAAATTGTTCCTACCAACAAAATTCACATCCATAGATTCATTATTATTTTCAAGCCAAGTAGACAAAGGCATATCATTAAGATCAATAGAAGCACTCTTCCTAGCAAATAATTTCATAAGTTCATTCATCTTTCCACTCAAAACATTAATCTCTTCAATTGCATGCACTTTTTTACTAGTGGAAGATCTTTCGGTATGCCATTGCGAATAATTAACCATAATATTATCTAGGATTTTAGTAGCTTCTCCTAAAGTAATTTCCATAAAAGTAGCTCCCGCGTCCGAATCTAAAAGATTTGTAGAAGCAAAATTCAATCCGGCATAAAAAAAATTGTATAATCATCTACAAATTCAAACCATGAGTAGGGCAATTTCATATCATCAATTTCATCCTCTCCCAAGATTGTGCAACATGTTCATGATCAAGTTGCTTAAAATTCATAATATCGTTCCTAAGGGAGATGATCTTAGCGGGAGGAAAATACTTGGAAATAAAAGCATCTTTACACTTATTCCATGAATCAATACTATTTTTAGGCAAAGATGAAAACCAAGTTTTAGCACGATCTCGAAATGAGAACGGAAATAGCTTCAATTTAACAATATCATTATCCACATCTTTTTTCTTTTGCATATCACACAACTCAACGAAATTATTCAGATGGGATGTGGCATCTTCACTAGGAAGGCCTGAAAATTGATCTTTCATAACAAGATTCAGCAAAGCGGCATCAATTTCATAAGATTTCGCACTAGTGGCGGGAGCAATCGGAGTACTAATAAAATCATTGTTATTAGTGTTGGAAAAGTCACACAATTTGGTATTCTCTTGAGCCATCGTGACAAAGCAAGCAATTCAACACACGAGCACACAAAAAGCAAACAAGCAAACCGAAAGCGAACGAAGAAGACATTAAGTTCATGAAGAACAGAGTAACACATTAAGTAAGATGACATGATGTAGAGGAATAAACTCAAGCAATATGATGTAAACCCCATCTTTTTATCCTCGATGGCAACAATACAATACGTTCCTTGCTGCCCCTACTGTCACTGGGAAAGGACACCGCAAGATTGAACCCAAAGCTAAGCACTTCTCCCATTGCAAGAAAAACCAATCTAGTTGGCCAAACCAAACCGATAGTTCGAAGAGAATTACAAAGATACCAAATCATGCATAAAAGAATTCAGAGAAGATTCAAATAATATTCATAGATAAGCTGATCATACATCCACAATTCATTGGATCTCAACAAACACACCGCAAAACAAGATTACATCGGATAGATCTCCGGGAACATCAAGGAGAACATAGTATTGATAATCGAATAGAGAGAAGAAGCCATCTAGCTACTAGCTATGGACCCGTAGGTCTGAGGTAAACTACTCACACTTCATCGGAAGGGCAATAGAGTTGATGTAGAAGCCCTCCGTGATCGAATCCCCCTCCGACAGTATGCCAGAAAAGGCCCCAAGATGGGATCTCACGAGTATAGAAGGTTGCGGCGATGGAATAGTGTTTTCGTGGATACTTCTGATGGTTTCGGAATATTTGTGAATATATAGGCGAAATAATTAGGTCAGGGGAGTCATGAGGGGCCCACAAGGCAGGGGGCGTGCCCGCCACCCTCGTGGCCGCCTCATGGCTCCTTTGACTTGCACTCCAAGCCTCCTAGGTGTCTTCTAGTCCAAGAAAAATCATCGCGAAGATTTTATTCCATTTGGACTCTGTTTGGTATTCCTTTTCTGTGAAACTCAAAAACAAGGAAAAAATAGAAACTGGCAATAGGCTCTAGGTTAATAGGTTAGTCCCAAAAATAATATAAAATAGCATATTAATGCATATAAAACATTCAAAACAGATAATATAATAGCATGGAACAATTAAAAATTATAGATACGTTGGAGACGTATCAGTGGCCACCCCTCTGGTATCTTTTTGCACCAGTATTTTTATACATTCCACAAAAATTCTCCGTAAATTTTCAGGTCAATCTGAGAACTTTGATTTCTGCACAAAAATAACACCATGGCAATTCTGCTGAAAACAACATCAGTCCGGGTTAGTTCCATTCAAATCATGCAAATTAGAGTCCAAAACAATGGCAAAAGAGTTTGAAAAAGTAGATACGATGGAGACATGTCAACTTAACCATGTTCAGGTTTTCAGCAAAGATTATGAACTAACCATATTCGCGATAACATTTAGGTCTTATATTTACTCATATCAATAGCATAACAAACTAGCGAGCAATAATAAGATATCTCGGATGACAACATTTTTTCAAAACAATCATGATATAATATGACATAATGGTATCTCGCTAGCCATTTCTGAGACCGCAAAACATAAATATCGTGGAGGCTATGTTGGTTTTGATTCAACTACATGCATGAACATGTGCCAAGTCTAGCCACTTGAATCAATCAGAGGAGGATACCATCCTATCATACTACATCATAACCATTTTAAATGCATGCTGACATGCAAGATAAACCATTATCCACTCCTAGCTAATTAATCATGGCATGAGTAACTATAATCCCTAATTGTCATTGCAAACATGTTTCATTCATAATGGGCTGAATCAAGAACGATGAGCTAATCATATTTACAAAAACAAAATAGGTCGAGTTCATACCAACTTTTCTTCATCTCAATCATTTCATCAAATTTCATCATTATTGCTTCTCACTTGCATGACCGAATGATGTGAATAATAATAAGAGTGCACGTGCAATGGACTAAGCTGGAATCTGCAAACATTTATTCAAAGGAGGAGACAAGGTAATATGGGCTCTTTGTTAGATCAACAATAATGCATATGAGAGCCACTCAACATTTTCATCGTGGTATTCTCCTTACGACCCAGAGAAAAGAAAATAATTTCAAAGAAACACATTGATTTTTTTGGAGTTTTTGTTTTCCTGAAGAAAGCGAATGAAGGAAAAATAAAAACGAGAACAACTATTTACACGGGAAAGCTCCCAACAAGTAAAAGAAGAACGAGAAATCTTTTTGGGTTTTCTTTTAGTACTGCCAACTACTAAACAAAATAAACTAGAAAGAAAAACTTGAAAAAAAGCGAGAAATATTTTTGGATTTTATCAAAGTTTTTTAAACACACAAGAAGAAAGCAAGAAAAATAAACTAACATGGATTATACAATGAAAAAGTATGAACACCGACAACTGGAATGAATGTGTGATACGTGAATGTAATGTCGGTGAGAGATACGTACTCCCCCAAGCTTAGGCTTTTGGCCTAAGTTGGTCTATGGCCATGGCTGGCCAGGCGGATATCCAAAGTTGTAGTTGGGGTTGAACTGGATTGCAGCTGCTACCGCTTGGAGAGCTGCCTCGTTGAGGCGAGCGGTCTCCCTCGCCCTCTCATACTCCTCTGCCTCCTCTATGAGTATGAAATATCTCCCTTTTACCTGAAAGTCAAATAAGGCAGGAGCGGGAAGCGTAATATGGAAGACGCAATGCCTGTCAAAGATTAGTCTGTACTGAAAAGGCAACTCGCCCCTCTCAAGAAATTGGAAACACTCCATAGCATCATAATCAAGGAAAGCAAGTGGCAGCTGAGCATCATTTTCTTTTATTGGAACCCTAAGATAATCAGCTAGACGAGTGGCATAAATTCCACCAAAGAAATCTCCATCTAAAGCATTATTATGTAACCGACGTGCAATGATAGCCCCCAAGTTAAAAAAATTATCGTTCATTACCGCACTCTTAAGAATGCTCAGATCAGAAGTGCAAAGGTGGCTATGGTCATGTTTCCCATTAATGCATCTACCTATAAAGAGAGCAAAGTAATGCAAAGCAGGAAAGTGAATGCTCCCTATAGTAGCTCGTGTTATGTTTCTAGTTTCTGCCCTAGTGATGCTAGCAAGGAACTCGGTGCAATCAGTTTTGTGAGGTTCATTATAAATGCCCCATTGCGGAATTTTACATGCTTCAAGGTCCATGCGAAATAATTTATCATAGAGATCAAATAAAATAGAATGTGTATTGCGATGGACTGAATACTTAAATCTATGCACGAAAGAATCAGTAAGATTTTAATATTGCAAGCACTTATCTGACAAGAAGTCCATCAGGTCGGTGTTGTGCACGTACATATCAAATTCTTCCTTGAAACCTGCACGAGTCATGAAATGATCTGACGGCCATTCGCAAGGTCACACTAGAGCTTCCCGCGGTGGTTCAAGGCCCGGCTCACGTATCGCGAGCCTCGGGGATTTCTTCTTCGAGGAACCATGACACGTCTCCGCCGTATCTATAATTTTTTATTGTTCCATGCCAATATTCTACAACTTTTACATACTTTTGGCAACTTTTTATACTATTTTTGGGACTAACATATTGATCCAGTGCCCAGTGCCAGTTCATGTTTGTTGCATTTTTTTGTTTCACAGAAAATCCATATCAAACGGAGTCCAAATGGGATAAAAACGTATGGAGATATTTTTTGGAATAAATGTGAATTTTGGGAAGTGGAATCAACGCGAGACGATGCCCGAGGGCCCCACGAGGGTGAGGGGCGCGCCCTGGGCCCTCGTGGCCACTCCATAAGGTGGTTGTGCCCTTCTTTCACCGCAAGAAAGCCAATATCCGGATAAAAATCGTGTCAAAATTTCAGCCCAATCGGAGTTACGGATCTCCGGGAATTTAAGAAATGGTGAAAGGGCAGAATCAGGGAGCGCAGAAACAGAAGGAAACAGAGAGAGAGAGATCCAATCTCGGAGGGGCTCTCGCCCCTCCACCGCCATGGAGGCCATGGACCAGAGGGGAAACCCTTCTCCCATCTTAGGGGCAGGTCAAGGAAGAAGAAGAAGAAGGGGGGCTCTCTCCCCCTTTCTCCCGGTGGCGCCGGAGCGCCACCGGGGCCATCATCGCGACAACGATCTACACCAACAACTTCACCGCCGTCATCACCAACTCTTCCCCCCTCTATGCAGTGGTGTAACCCCTCTTTTACCCGCTATAATCTCTACTTAAACATGGCGGTCAACGCTATACATTATTTCCCAATGATGTATGGCTATCCTATGATGTTTGAGTAGATCCGTTTTGTCCTATGGGTTCATTGGTGATCGTGATTGGTTTGAGTTGCATGTTTTATTATTGGTGCTGTCCTATGGTGCTCTTCATGTCGCGCAAGCGTGAGGGATCCCCGCTGTAGGGTTTGCAATATGTTCATGATTTGCTTATGGTGGGTGGCGTGAGTGACAGAAGCACAAACCCAAGTAAGTAGGTTGTTTGCGTATGGGAATAAAGAGGACTTGATACTTTAATGCTATGGTTGGGTTTTACCTTAATGATCTTTAGTAGTTGCGCATGCTTGCTAGAGTTCCAATCATAAGTGCATATGATCCAAGGAGAGAAAGTATGTTAGCTTATGCCTCTCCCTCATATAAAATTGCAATAGTGATTACCGGTCTAGTTATCGATTGCCTAGGGACAAATAACTTGCTTGTTGAGAAAACCTCTATACTAAAACTAACTTAGTTGTGTCTTTATCTAAACAGCCCCTACTTTTCATTTACGCGCTCTTTATTATCTTGCAAACCTATCCAACAACACCTACAAAGTACTTCTAGTTTCATACTTGTTCTAGGTAAAGCGAACGTTAAGCGTGCGTAGAGTTGTATCGGTGATCGATAGAACTTGAGGGAATATTTGTTCTACCTTTAGCTCCTCGTTGGGTTCGACACTCTTACTTATAGAAAGAGGCTACAACTGATCCCCTTTACTTGTGGGTTATCAAGACCTTTTTCTGGTGCCGTTGCCGGGGAGCAATAGCGTGGGGTGAATATTCTCGTGTGTGCTTGTTTGCTTTATCACTAAGTAATTTTTATTTTCTGTTCTAAGTTGTTCTCTATCTTTAGTTATGGATATGGAACACGAAATACCAAAAAATTAGGTTTACTTGCTACTCATGGAGATGGGGAACCTCCTAAAACCCTCGATGCTCATTATGTGAAAGATATTATGCACTACTTTAATAATCCTGAGAAAACCCCATTCAATTATGTAATGGGAGACACATTGGATCAACGTGAATACTTTAGGGATTATCGTTTGACTCAAAAAGGGAAACTATTATGGGATCAAATTCATATGTTGCATTGGTATGCTCGACAACTATGCTTGAGATATGATTATACTTGTTGCTCTAGGATGAAGGCTCCACACATTCCCTTTTCATGAAAATTTAATGATAATGAAACCTTAGCTTCTTATGCTAATGGTATATATGATTACTATGATGTGGAACGAATAGAAGAATTTGTTGCTTTTAAGGGTGCTTGTGAAATTGAACCTTTGTTTAAAGAGTTTGAAGATTTTGATGATTCAGTTTATAGACCTGAAAGTTTAGCTATCCTTAAATATTGCTATGAGAATTATAAATACAATTATGATATTGATGAATTTATTGAGAAAGTCTCCGCTGCCCGAGAAGAGACTAATATTTTGCGGGAGTCTATGGAAGAAGAAATTGATGAAACTGTGAGCTCATTGGATGAAAAAGATGATGAGGAGAGCGAAGAACAAAAGGAGGAAGATCGGATTAGCTACCCGTGGCCACCTTCTAATGAGAGTAACTCTCCAACTCATACATTATTTAATATCCCTTCATTCTTACCAAAGGATGAATGCCATGATAATTGCTATGATCCCGTTGATTCGTTTGAAATATCCCTTTTTGACGAACTTGATGCTTGCTATTCTTGTGGCCAAGATGCCAATATGAATTATGCTTATGGAAATGAACTTTCTGTTGTTCCTTATGTTAAACATGAAATTGTTGCTATTGCACCCACACATGATAGTCCTATTATCTTTTTGAATTCTCCAAACTACACTATATCGGAGAAGTTTGCACTTATTAAGGATTATATTGATGGGTGGCCTTTTACCGTTGCACATGATAATTTTGATGAATATAATATGCATGTGCTTGCTGCTCCTACTTGCAATTATTATGAGAGAGGAACTACATCTCCGCCTCTCTATGTTTCCAACACGATAAAATTGCAAGAAACTTCTTATGCTATGCATTGGCCTTTACTTGATGTGCATGAATTGTTCTTGTATGACATGCCGATGCATAGGAAGAGAGTTAGCCTTCGTCATTGCTTGATATATGTTGCTTTGTGCTCACTACTAAATGCCAAATCATTGCTAATTCAAATTGGCTTTGATATACCTTGGGATCCGGGTGGATTCATTACTTGAGCACCTTATGCCTAGCTTAATGGCTTTAAAGAAAGCGCTGCCAGGGAGACAACCCGGAAGTTTTAGAGAGTCATTTATTTCTGTTGAGTGCTTTTATGGAGTTTAAAAACAAAAATAAATAAAGAGGGGAACCCAAAACTTTTCAAAAAGGAAAGTGAAAGTGAGAGAGACAAGCATTGTTGAAGTGAGGGAGCTCCTTGAACTTTGTTCATGCTCACGGAAACTTTGTGGGTCTTGATTACAGAAACTTTTCAACAAAAATAATTATCCCCTTGTACAATTCCATTGTATTATAAAAATAATGTGCCAAGATTTGCCTTTAGGATGTTTACATTGCTTGTTGGTTTGTGCGGTGCAAAACAGAAACTTTTGCTGTAGTGCGTGATTTTACATTTTTACTGGAACATCAAACGGTTCTGAAACTTTTTGCAATGTCTTTCTATACAAATTGTTTATTTTTCCTAAATTTTCAGAATTTTGGGGGTACCAGAAGTATGGTTAATGTTCAGATTACTACAGACTGTCCTATTTAAGACAGATTCTGTTTTTGATGCATTGCTTGCTTGTTTTGATGAAACTATCGATTTCTATCAGTGGATTAAGCCATGGAAAAGTTATATTACAGTAACTACAATGCAAAAACAAAACATGAATTGGTTTGCAACAGTACTTAGAGTAGTGATTTGCTTTATTATACTAACGGATCTTACCGAACTTTCTGTTGAGTTTTGTGTGGAAGAAGTGATCAAGGATCGAGGAGGTCTCGATATGAGGAGAAGGAGGAGAGGCAAGAGCTCAAGCTTGGGGATGCCCAAGGCACCCCAAGTAAATATTCAAGGAGACTCAAGCGTCTAAGCTTGGGGATGCCCTGGAAGGCATCCCATCTTTCTTCAACAAGTATCGGTATGTTTTCGGTTTCATTTCGTTCATGTGATATGTGCAAATATTGGAGCGTCTTCTGCATTTAGTTTTTCCCTTTTTCATTTATGCACCATGCTGGTATGAGATAGTCGTTGGTTGATTTATAGAATGCTCTTTGCACTTCACTTATATCTTTTGAGTATGGCTTTATAGAATGCTTCATGTGCTTCACTTATATCTTTTGAAGTTTGGATTGCCTATTTCCCTACACATAGAAACCGCCATTTGTAGAATGCTCTTTTGCTTCACTTATATCTGTTAGAACGTGGGCATATCTTTTGTAGAAAGAATTAAACTCTCTTCCTTCACTTATATCTATTTAGAGAGATGACAAGAATTGGTCATTCACATGGTTAGTCATAAAATCCTACATAAAACTTGTAGATCACTGAATATGATATGTGAAAGATCGTGGATGTCGCCTAGAGGGGGGGTGAATAGGCGCTTTAAAATAATTACGGTTGAGGCTTGAACAAATGCGTAATAAACCTAGCGGTTAATTTGTCAAGCACAAAACCTACAACAACTAGGCTCACATATGTGCACCAACAACTTATGCTAAGCAAGAAAAACTACTTCGGTGATAGCAAGATATATGACAAGAAACAATATGGCTATCACAAAGTAAAGTGCATAAGTAAAGGGCTCGGGTAAGAGATAACCGAGGCACGCGGAGACGACGATGTATCCCGAAGTTCACACCCTTGCGGATGCTAATCTCCGTTTGGAGCGGTGTGAAGGCACAATGCTCCCCAAGAAGCCACTAGGGCCACCGTAATCTCCTCACGACCTCGCACAATGCAAGATGCCGTGATTCCACTAAGGGACCCTTGAGGGCGGTCACCGAACCCGTACAAATGGAAACCTTGGGGGCGGTCACCGAACCCGTACACTTTGGCAACCCTTGGGGGCGGTCACCGGAACCCGTCAAATTGCTCGGGGCGATCTCCACAACCTAATTGGAGACCCCGACGCTTGCCCGGAGCTTTACACCACAATGATTGAGCTCCGAACACCACCAACCGTCTAGGGCGCCAAGCACCCAAGAGGAACAAGCTCAAGGGTACCCAAGCACCCAAGAGTAATAAGCTTCTCAACTTGTAACTTCCACGTATCACCGTGGAGAACTCAAACCGATGCACCAAATGCAATGGCAAGGGCACACGGAGTGCCCAAGTCCTTCTCTCTCAAATCCCACCGAAGCAACTAATGCTAGGGAGGAAAATGAGAGGAAGAACAAGAAGGAGAACACCAAGAACTCCAAGATCTAGATCCAAGGGGTTCCCCTCACATAGAGGAGAAAGTGATTGGTGGAAATGTGGATCTAGATCTCCTGTCTCTTTTCCCTCAAAACTAGCAAGAATCCATGGAGGGATTGAGAGTTAGCAAGCTCGAAGAAGGTCAACAATGGGGGAAGAACACGAGCTCAAAGGGTTCATTGGGGAGGAAAACCCCCTTTTATAGGTGGGGGGAAATCCAACCGTTATGGTCACAGCCCGCACCGAGCGGTACTACCGCTCCAAGGAGCGGTACTACTGCTAGGGCGGTAGTAGCCCTTTGAAACACAACAGCGAGGAGGCAAAAAAAGCCAGAAGAACCGTCGGAGCGGTAGTACCGCTTGACTTCACGGTACTACCGCTAGGGGTAGCGGTACTACTGCTAAGGGTAGCGGTACTACTGCTTGCGAGTGGTACTAAAAAATTACATCCGTGCCTACCACCGCTGGACTTGTGACGAGTTTTTGGTCCCGAGCAGAAGTAGCCACGGAAGTAGCCGCGGTAGTACTGCTCCAAGCGGTAATACCGCTCCCAAGAGTGGTAGTAAAAAATTACATCCGCTCCTGTCCGCGGTAGTACCGCTGCAGCCTTTTCAGAACACCAAAACTGAGACAACTTCTGCAAACGGACTCCGAATTCGATGAAACCAAGTTTGTTGCAAAGCTAGCGACAAGGGCTAACACAATCTTGATAGAAATACCAATAAGAAGCAAATGAGAAAAGGCCCAAAAGAAAATGGTGAGAACCCTTCCTCGGATAAGACCGGTAAAACCTCCAACATCGAAAACATCATAGAAGACGCATGCAAACTCCGTTTTCGATGAACTCAAGCTTGTCATCAAGATGACCATAAGCTCTAAGACTCACAAAGAGAACCAAACAAGAACCAAGAAACATGATGCAAGGATGCAATGGTTTGAGCTCTCGACGAACGATACGATCAAGCTACTCACTTGAGAGCCCCCCTTGATAGTACGGCTATCGATCCTATAACCCGGTCTCCCAACTACCACCATGAGACCGGTAAAATAGAAAACCTATCAAGGGCAAACCTTTGCCTTGCACATGGTCCACTTGAGCTAGATGATGACGATCTTGACTCCCTCAAGTTGGACCACCTTTCTTGATTGCGTTGGCTCGATGAAGACTAGATGATTACTCCCCCATAGTCCACTATGGGTGAGCCACTCTTCGGCACATCTTCACAAGTCCATTGTCACCACAATGGACGGCAAGCTTCAAGCACTTGATCTCTTCGTGATGCTCCACTTGAACTTGCACACGGCAATCTTGATGACGATCACCACTTGATGTCATCCTCTCCATGGGTTGAGTGATATCTTCCTCTTGACGCAAGCCCATGAACACGTACCTAACCCCACATAGAACTCTCACATAGACCATGGGTTAGTACACAAAGCACAATGAACAATGCTTACCATACCATGGGATCACTTGATCCCTCTCGGTACATCTTCTACGATGAAGACTAGAATCTTTCCAACTCTCTTCATTTGGATGATGTCTTGAAGGTAAACATGAATGATCACACAATCTTCTTCTTCAAGACATGCTTGCAATAGGCTCAACTCTCACATGACCAATCTTTGGATAATTCCTTAATAGCACCTTGGTCAACACAAACTCTCCTTGAAACCAACACATGTACTCCAAGAAAAGCCTATGGTCAAAACCTTCAAATATAACTCAAGGCAACCATTAGTCCATAGAGATTGTCGTCAATTACCAAAACCAAACATGGGGGCACCACATGTTCTTTCAATCTCCCCCATTTTGGTAATTGATGACAATCACTTTCAAGAGAGTTTATATAAGGAATTATGCATCACCATGCAATGCAACAACCAATGATGCATGAGTAAGAGATGCAAATGCTTAGGAACAAAACCAAAGCAAGAGGAGAGAATTCTCTAAACTTCTCCACAAAACTCTCTGAAACTTCTCCCCCATTGGCATCGATTGCCAAAATGGGCGAAAGTCTTAGAAGGCCAATATAACTTGTGTTCCTCCATAAATTGTGTATTTCTCAACTTGAGAGTGGAATGCAATACACATATCCAACGGTAAATACTTGGAGGAAGACAAACTATATTGAGGCCCAAAGATTGCCAAAAGAATGATATGCCACAAAGGCATAACAAAGAGAGAAACAAGCACTCAAGCAATCAAACGATACCAATTGAAGCAAGCTATCAAAAGATACCAATTGAAACAACTAGTCTAATGATCCTACATGCCACATGAATAAAAGATATTATGATATGAGCAAAGGAGTGTTCTAGAGAAACTAGAGAAGCTCCCCTTGTTTTGTGCACAATTTAGTTTTGCGATTGCATACAACGAGCACAAAATAGGATTGTCACTCCCCCAAGATCAATAGAACCTCACGACAAGTGCAAGAGACCAACGAAGCGTTCTAAAAGACACTAGTGAAGCTCTCCATGATTTGTGCACTTCTTACAATATTTGCATTAGGATACCGAGTGCACAAAATAGGATCATCACTCCCCGAAAATCAATAGAAACTCACAACAAGTGCAAGTGAGCATGTAGGAAACAAAGCCTAGCACTTGCAACAAACAAATGGTTGAGCAACATATAAAAGAGGCGACTTAAGAGTAGGCTCAACCAAAATGATGTGTGTGAGTCATGGCAAAGCACTTGAGAAGACTAATGTACGAATGAGCATTAAGCATCAACATAGTCTTGGATAGTGGAGATACAAGGTGCATGACATGTCCTCCCCACACACACCAAGCAAAAGGGTTCACAAGCACACTAAAAATGCAAAATGAATAACCAACACTTGTGACAACCCATGGTGAAGATAGAAGATGAAAGCCTCATCAAGACGAGGGATACCAATTAAGATGGCAAAAGCCTCGTAGAGATAAGCATGAGGAAAATAATCTTCACCACACAGGAGTGCATCAAGATGCAACGAGATAAGACATGCACTCAAGGCAAAAGCTTTCACGGAGCCACCAAAGAAATAACAAGAAAGACAAGGTGGACGTGAAAGAAAGGATATCATCTAGAGATGTAATTTCTCTCAAGTGTATAAGGTTCTAGGTAGACGAGATCATGATGATATATATCTACAAAGAAGGATGTACACCCGAAATAGTTACAACACGAAGGAACAAGATATCCAAAAGGAAGTCATAGATATACCAATAAGATATTTGCTTGGAAGCATAGCACATGGCTAGATATGGTCTTATTGTACATAAATGAATTCCTACCACACAACCATCAAAGACATCACAACTAGCAACAAGAGATCATTGTTGGGATGCTTTGAGAAAGGAAACAAGTATCACAAGAGAGAATGAATAACATGCCATGATACAACCTACACAAGGTTGATGCAAGAAATGTGTGCATGAAGTATATGAAGATACTTGTTACCGAGTTAACATTGGAAGGATGTAGTAGATACCAATTGAAGGTACAAAGTAGTTCATTGATCATCCTAGCTTGACTCCAAAAAGCACATGGTGACAACACCTTCCTTGTGAGTGAGCCGAGCATCCAATGCATCTCCAATTGTTCCTAGAACAACAACACAAACAAAATGGTACCCAAACTCATTGGGACCAAAGAGTTAGAAACACCAACAATACATAGGACAAACTCCACATAAATATGTGCATATAGATATGGAAATGAAATTCATGCACATCTCATCCAATTTGAGACTTGGTGGAGTTTCCCCTATATATTGGGTCAAAGAGAGAAAGCATGCCACGGAAACTACATGAAGTTAATATGCATGCTCAAGACTTTCAAGAACCGATACCAAAATACAAGGAAATACCAAGTGAAAAGAATACCAAATGGAGAAATCATCACTTGGAAGATATCATTAAAAGATACATCAAGGAATGAGATATCCATTGGAACCCACAAAATGATATCAAACTCCCAAAAGAGAGGATGGTTCCAAACAAACCAAGCTCTCTACAAAGTTTCATGATGGCACAAGTACCAAAAAGAAACGGCTTGCCGTCCACCAACACACACTTAAAATGGATCACAAGTTTAGTGTTTTATAGAAAATAGGATAGCTCCCCCACGAGTTGTGCATTATAGAGAATTTGCATTTGAATACAAAATGCACAAGGTAGGATCACCACGTTCACTATATCAAGGAAAACACTAGACAAGATCAAGAAAACAACAAGATCCTCAAGTGGCACGGAAGGCAATGGGAGTTGACACAAACTTGGCAAGAGATAAGGCAAATAAAAAGCAAACGCCAACGTGAAGATGATCAATAATTTCTACCACACATAAGTGAGTACCAATTGTCAAAAGACAAGAAGTATTTGGAAATAATTCCCGGTGGTAGATAGCAAGGATATCCGACATCATCTTCACACCAAACACAAGCAAATTGCAACTTGTAGAGCTAACATGCCACGTAGGAACAAGATAATTTACAATATCAATTCTAGGTGACAATATCTCAAATGTACACATTTTCTAGGCTAGTAATATACATAGCATATTACTCCCCCATAATGTGATACCAATTAAAGAAAACTTAACAAGAGGCAAAAAGAGGATCCAACAAGAGATAATTAATGGACTATTTAGAATTTGAATTTCTCATGAGAAGACATACCACATAGTGACTAGATAAGCTTGCAATATCAATACTAGGTGGTATTCCTCATGTAAACACATTTATGGGACCGTGAGGTGCACAAAGCACATCACTCCCCCAAAATGGGATGTTCCATTAATCTCTCACAAGAGCCAACTAACATACAAACAAGATGCGCAAAGGCTCAACGCACTACACACACGTACATGATGTGCAAACCAACACACACATACTTGATTACTCAAGATAAGCAAATTGGAGGCACAACATATACAACCACATGCAAGGAACAAAACCAAAACATGCAAAGGGGCAAGTAACTTTCGATGTAAACAATTTAAGTACAAGTTACCGGAAGGAGGCACATTGGATCTAGAATAGAAACTTGATAACCCAATTGACTTGGCTTGAGACAATAAGAATGATGAAGTCCCCTTAAATCTTCATAATGTAGCCAAGTCTCCAATGCCCTCCAACAACACCTATTGATCAAGTTTGAGCTAGTTGGTCCCCAACCAAGTTGGGTCCTAAGAGGTTAGTCACAATAGGCTTGGCTACCCAAATGGTTCTTTTCTTGACACCACTTTGAGCACCAACAAATTTGGCAAACACATGGCCAACATTATCCTTCCCAAGAGAATAGATATCATCAATAATAATTGGGTTGGATAAGTTACCACTAGTGCATGAAGAGGCGAGGTGACCTTTCTCACGACATAAGTAGCAACGTCTACTCTTCACTTTCTTCTCACTTGATTTCTCAACTTGAGAAGCATTAGCTTGAGGATTCTTGGGAAGAGGACTTTCTTCAACTTGTGGTTGAGCATGAGATCGAACTTGTGGCCGCTTCCCTTGTTGCTTGTCACTAATGGCCTTCTTCTTCAATGGGCAAGATCTAACATGATGCCCTTCTACTTTGCACTTGAAGCAAACAATCTTGGCCGAATTCTTGACTTGTTCTTGGCCCTTCTTTTTGTTCATCTTGGACTTCTTCTTCTTGTTGGAGTTGAATCCAAGTCCACCTTTGTCATTGGGGGATTTTTGCACTCTCAAGATGTTGTTGAGTGTAAATTTCCCTTCATGACTCTTTTCCAAGTCTTTCTTCAAAGAAGTGACTTGGGCCTTGAGCTCTTTGATTTCCTCTACATGGTTAGTCTCAACACAAGCACTAGAGGAAGTATAAGCTTCATCGTTAGAGCAACAAGGCAAGGAAAGCAATTCATCACAAGATGTACCAACGTTATGCATGGATGAATCGCGAGGACTAGCACAAGGCAATATAGCATTTTGACTAAAAGTAGTGCTAGTGTCCACATGAGGCTCACTAGATGTTACCTTAGCAATCATGGCCTCATGAGCTATCTTTAGCACATTATGGGATACTAGAAGATCATCATGAGAGCTTGAGAGCTTTTCATGGCTTTCTTCCAATTTCCCATAATTGCTAGATAGCAACTCAAGTTGAGCCCGTAGCTCAACGTTCTCCTTTAAAATGGATGCTTCACAAGAAATAGAGTTAGTAGCACAAGCATCATCATTAACAACAAGAGGAGAAGGCAACTTGGCAAGCTCTTTTAAATAAGAAGCTTCAAGTTGAGCATGAGACTCGGTGAGTTTGATGAGCTCACCCTTGATGACCCTTGAGCCATTTTCGAGGTGCTCAAAATCCTCAAGGAGTCTAGCATGAGCAACTTCAAGCTTAGCATTTTTAGTTTCAAAAACATTGGCCACCTCAAGAGCTCTATCATGAGATTCCTTCACTCTAGATAACTCTAGAGCAAAAGTCTCCTCAAGAGATTCCTTGGTGGTTTGTTCAAGTTCAAGAGCTTGAGAGAGGTCCGCAATCTCATTAGCGTAATCACGCTCATGACCTTCCATTTTATCAATGGTGACCTCATGCTCCTCAAGACGAGATTCCAACTCATCAATATATTTCTTGCCCTCAATAGCAATAGACATGATTTCCATGAAGTTGGAACGAGCAATTTTATTCTTAAGAAGAGCTTTAAAAATTATTTCCCCCTTAACTTTTAAGGAGGCAACATCATCATTCTCTTCATCATAATCGACATCATCATCACTCTTGCCATCATCAATATTATCACAAGATATATTGGGATTCAAAGTGGGAGATACCTTTGAAGCCTTGGCCATAAGGCAAAAAGCAATAGATGATGATGTGGGATCCCTTGAAGCACCATTCAAGACCACATCTTGTTCCATGGAGTGTTGGGTTTCCTCTACATTGTTAGCACAACAACTCGAGGAAATACATGCATTTTTATCATGCCAACAAGACATAGCAAGCATATCATCATGAGATTTAGTCAAGCAATTTGTACATGATATGCAAGGACTATCAACACAAGCATGTGAAACATTTGGAGTGCTCGAAGTGCTAGAGTCCAAAGATGAAGCATCGCAACAAGAAAGTGATGAAGGATTATCAAAACTAAGCCCACTATCATCATTGCAATGAACACCACTACTCACCATGTCATTACCTTGTGGCAAACCACATGTAGGTGAAGTAGAAGAAGTTGAGAACACAACACGACCGGAGGTGGAGGGAGAACAATCATCCCCACAAAACTTGGACACGCCATATTTATCTTGAAGCTTTGTCCACAACTCATGAGCATCCCGGAAAGGCATGAGTTGAAATATAACTACATTGCTCAAAGCATCGAAAAGCATATTAGAAGCTTGAGCATTGAGATAAGAGTTTTTCTCATCCTCTAAAGATAATCTTTGGGGATCTTTTGGAGGAGAAAAACCCATATCTACAATTCGCTCTAAATTTGGGTCCATGACCCTAAAGAGATTAAGCATGCGAATTACCCAAACATCAAAATTTGTGCCATCGAAACTAAGTGTGTCACAGAATCCTAATCCCCTAGTCGACATCTTTACTCTCTAGGCGGTTAAGCCTAACAAAGAGAGACGAGGCTCTGATACCAATTGAAAGATCGTGGATGTCGCCTAGAGGGGGGGTGAATAGGCGCTTTAAAATAATTACGGTTGAGGCTTGAACAAATGCGGAATAAACCTAGCGGTTAATTTGTCAAGCACAAAACCTACAACAACTAGGCTCACCTATGTGCACCAACAACTTATGCTAAGCAAGAAAAACTACTTAGGTGATAGCAAGATATATGACAAGAAACAATATGGCTATCACAAAGTAAAGTGCATAAGTAAAGGGCTCGGGTAAGAGATAACCGAGGCACGCGGAGACGACGATGTATCCCGAAGTTCACACCCTTGCGGATGCTAATCTCCGTTTGGAGCGGTGTGGAGGCACAATGCTCCCCAAGAAGCCACTAGGGCCACCGTAATCTCCTCACGCCCTCGCACAATGCAAGATGCCGTGATTCCACTAAGGGACCCTTGAGGGCGGTCACCGAACCCGTACAAATGGCAACCCTTGGGGGCGGTCACCGAACCCGTACACTTTGGCAACCCTTGGGGGCGGTCACCGGAACCCGTCAAATTGCTCGGGGCGATCTCCACAACCTAATTGGAGACCCCGACGCTTGCCCGGAGCTTTACACCACAATGATTGAGCTCCGAACACCACCAACCGTCTAGGGCGCCCAAGCACCCAAGAGGAACAAGCTCAAGGGTACCAAGCACCCAAGAGTAATAAGCTTCTCAACTTGTAACTTCCACGTATCACCGTGGAGAACTCAAACCGATGCACCAAATGCAATGGCAAGGGCACACGGAGTGCCCAAGTCCTTCTCTCTCAAATCCCACCGAAGCAACTAATGCTAGGGAGGAAAATGAGAGGAAGAACAAGAAGGAGAACACCAAGAACTCCAAGATCTAGATCCAAGGGGTTCCCCTCACATAGAGGAGAAAGTGATTGGTGGAAATGTGGATCTAGATCTCCTCTCTCTTTTCCCTCAAAAACTAGCAAGAATCCATGGAGGGATTGAGAGTTAGCAAGCTCGAAGAAGGTCAACAATGGGGGAAGAACACGAGCTCAAAGGATAAGGTTCATTGGGGAAGAAGACCCCCTTTTATAGGTGGGGAAAAATCCAACCGTTATGGTCACAGCCCGCACCGAGCGGTACTACCGCTCCAAGGAGCGGTACTACCGCTAGGGCGGTAGTAGCCCTTTGAAACACAACAGCGAGGAGGCAAAAAAGCCAGAAGAACCGTCGGAGCGGTAGTACCGCTTGACCTCACGGTACTACCGCTAGGGGTAGCGGTACTACTGCTAAGGGTAGCGGTACTACTGCTTGCGAGCGGTACTAAAAAATTACATCCGTGCCTACCACCGCTGGACTTGTGACGAGTTTTTGGTCCCGAGCGGAAGTAGCCACGGAAGTAGCCGCGGTAGTACTGCTCCAAGCGGTAGTACCGCTCCCAAGAGCGGTAGTAAAAAATTACATCCGCTCCTGTCCGCGGTAGTACCGCTGCAGCCTTTTCAGAACACCAAAACTGACACAACTTCTGCAAACGGACTCCGAATTCGACGAAACCAAGTTTGTTGGAAAGCTAGCGACAAGGGCTAACACAATCTTGATAGAAATACCAATAAGAAGCAAATGAGAAAAGGCCCAAAAGAAAATGGTGAGAACCCTTCCTCGGATAAGACCGGTAAAACCTCCAACATCGAAAACATCATAGAAGACGCATGCAAACTCCGTTTTCGATGAACTCAAGCTTGTCATCAAGATGACCATAAGCTCTAAGACTCACAAAGAGAACCAAACAAGAACCAAGAAACATGATGCAAGGATGCAATGGTTTGAGCTCTCGACGAACGATACGATCAAGCTACTCACTTGAGAGCCCCCCTTGATAGTACGGCTATCGATCCTATAACCCGGTCTCCCAACTACCACCATGAGACCGGTAAAATAGAAAACCTATCAAGGGCAAACCTTTGCCTTGCACATGGTCCACTTGAGCTAGATGATGACGATCTTGACTCCCTCAAGTTGGACCACCTTTCTTGATTGCGTTGGCTCGATGAAGACTAGATGATTACTCCCCCATAGTCCACTATGGGTGAGCCACTCTTCGGCACATCTTCACAAGTCCATTGTCACCACAATGGACGGCAAGCTTCAAGCACTTGATCTCTTCGTGATGCTCCACTTGAACTTGCACACGGCAATCTTGATGACGATCACCACTTGATGTCATCCTCTCCATGGGTTGAGTGATATCTTCCTCTTGACGCAAGCCCATGAACACGTACCTAACCCCACATAGAACTCTCACATAGACCATGGGTTAGTACACAAAGCACAATGGACAATGCTTACCATACCATGGGATCACTTGATCCCTCTCGGTACATCTTCTACGCTTTGAGTTGATCAACTTGATTCACTCTTTAGTCTGATCAACCTAGAATCTTTCCAACTCTCTTCATTTGGATGATGTCTTGAAGGTAAACATGAATGATCACACAATCTTATTCTTCAAGACATGCTTGCAATAGGCTCAACTCTCACATGACCAATCTTTGGATAATTCCTTAATAGAACCTTGGTCAACACAAACTCTCCTTGAAACCAACACATGTACTCCAAGAAAAGCCTATGGACAAAACCTTCAAATATGACTCAAGGCAACCATTAGTCCATAGAGATTGTCATCAATTACCAAAACCAAACATGGGGGCACCACATGTTCTTTCAATATGTTTGATTCCTTGCAATAGTTTTGCGATATAAAGATGGTGATATTAGAGTCATGCTAGTGAGTAGTTGTGAATTTGAGAAATACTTGTGTTGAAGTTTGTGATTCCCGTAGCATGCACGTATGGTGAACCGTTAGGTAACGAAGTCGGAGCATGATTTATTTATTGATTGTCTTCCTTATGAGTGGCAGTTGGGGACGAGCGATGGTCTTTTCCTACCAATCTATCCCCTTAGGAGCATGCGCGTAGTACTTTGTTTCGATAGCTAATAGACTTTTGAAATAAGTGTGTGAGTTCTTTATGACTAACGTTGAGTCCATGGATTATACGCACTCTCACCCTTCCATCATTGCTAGCCTCTTCGGTACCGTGCATTGCCCTTTCTCACCTCGAGAGTCGGTGCAAACTTCGCCGGTGCATCCAAACTCCATGATATGATACACTCTGTCACACATAAGCCTCCTTATATCTTCCTCAAAACAGCCACCATACCTACCTATCATGGCATTTCCATAGCCATTCCGAGATATGTTGCCATGCAACTTCCATCATCATCATATACATGACTTGAGCATTCATTGTCATATTGCTTTGCATGATCGTAAGATAGCTAGCTTGATATTTTCATGGCTTGTCCATTTTTTGATATCTTTGCTACGCTAGATCATTGCACATCCCGGTACACCGCCGGAGGCATTCATATAGTCATACTTTGTTCTAGATATCAAGTTGTAATATTGAGTTGTGAGTAAATAAAAGTGTGATGATCATCATTATTTGAACATTGTCCCATGTGAGGTTATCAAAATAAAAGTGGCCAAAGAAGCCCCCCCCCCCCAAAAAAAAGAGAGGCCAAAGAAGCCTACAAAAAAAGAAAAAAAAGAGAAAAAAAATAAAAAATGAGAGAAAAGAGAGAAGGGACAATGTTACTATCCTTTTACCACACTTGTGCTTCAAAGTTATCACTTTCATATACTAGTGGGAATTTTCATTATAGAACTTGGCTTGTATATTCCAACGATGGGCTTCCTCATGCCCTAGGTCTTCATGAGCAAGCAAGTTGGATGCACACCCACTTAGTTTCTTTTTGAGCTTTCATACACTTATAGCTCTACTGCATCTGTTGCATGGCAATCCCTACTCCTCGCATTGACATCAATTGATGGGCATCTCCATAGCCCATTGATTAGCCGTGTCGATGTGGGACTTTCTTCCTTTTTGTCTTCTCCACACAACCTCCACCATCATATTCTATTCCACCTATAGTGCTATATCCATGGCTCACGCTCATGTATTGCGTGAAAGTTGAAAAGGTTTGAGAACATCAAAAGTATAAAACAATTGCTTGGCTTGTCATCGGGGTTGTGCATGATTTGAATATTTTGTGTGGTGAAGATGGAGCATAGCCAGACTATATGATTTTGTAGGGATAACTTTCTTTGGCCACGTTATTTTGAAAATACATGATTGCTTTATTAGTATGCTTGAAGTATTATTGTCTTAATGTCAAATGATAGACTATTGCTTTGAATCACTCGTGTCTTAATATTCATGCCATGATTAGATTACATGATCAAGATTATGCTAGGTAGCATTTCACATCAAAATTATCTTTTTTATCATTTACCTACTCGAGGACGAGCAAGAATTAAGCTTGGGGATGCTGATACGTCTCCGTCGTATCTATAATTTTTGATTGTTCCATGCCAATATTCTATAACTTTTACATACTTTTGGCAACTTTTTATACTACTTTTGGGGCTAACATATTGATCTAGTGCTCAGTGCCAGTTCCTGTTTGTTGCATGTTTTTTGTTCCGCAGAAAATCCATATCAAACGGAGTCCAAACGGGATAAAAACTTACGGAGATTTTTTTTGGAATAAATGTGAATTTTGGGAAGTGGAATCAACGCGAGACGATGCCCGAGGGGCCCACGAGGGTGAGGGGCGTTCCCTGGGCCCTCGTGGCCACTCCGTAAGGCGGTTGGTGCCCTTCTTTCGCTGCAAGAAAGCCAATATCCAGATAAAAATCGTGTCAAAATTTCAACCCAATCGGAGTTACGGATCTCCGGGAATTTAAGAAACGGTGAAAGGGCAGAATCAGGGAGCGCAGAAACAGAAGGAAACAGATAGAGAGATCCAATCTCGGAGGGGCTCTCGCCCCTCCGCCGCCATGGAGGCCATGGACCAGAGGGAAACCCTTCTCCCATCTAGGGGGAAGGTCAAGGAAGAAGAAGAAGAAGAAGAAGAAGAAGAAGAAGGGCTCTCTCCCCCTCTCTCCCGGTGGCGCCGAAACGCCGCCGGGGCCATCATCGCGACAACGATCTACACCAACAACTTCACTGCCGTCATCACCAACTCTTCCCCCGTCTATGCAGCGTTGTAACCCCTCTTTTACCCGCTGTAATCTCTACTTAAACATGGTGCTCAACGCTATATATTATTTCCCAATGATGTATGGCTATCCTATGATGTTTGAGTAGATCCGTTTTGTCCTATGGGTTCATTGATGGTCGTGATTGGTTTGAGTTGCATGTTTTATTATTGGTGCTGTCCTATGGTGCTCTCTGTGTCGCGCAAGCGTGAGGGATCCCTGCTGTAGGGTTTGCAATATGTTCATGATTTGCTTATGGTGGGTGGCGTGAGTGACAGAAGCACAAACGCGAGTAAGTAGGTTGTTTGCGTATGGGAATAAAGAGGACTTGATACTTTAATGCTATGGTTGGGTTTTACCTTAATGATCTTTAGTAGTTGCGCATGCTTGCTAGAGTTCCAATCATAAGTGCATATGATCCAAGGAGAGAAAGTATGTAGCTTATGCCTCTCCCTCATATAAAATTGCAATAGTGATTACCGGTCTAGTTATCGATTGCCTAGGGACAAATAACTTTCTTGTTGACAAAACCTCTCTATTAAAACTAACTTAGTTGTGTCTTTATCTAAACAGCCCCTACTTTTCATTTACGCGCTCTTTATTATCTTGCAAACCTATCCAACAACACCTACAAAGTACTTCTAGTTTCATACTTGTTCTAGGTAAAGCGAACGTTAAGCGTGCGTAGAGTTGTATCGGTGGTCGATAGAACTTGAGGGAATATTTGCTCTACCTTTAGCTCCTCGTTGGGTTCGACACTCTTACTTATCGAAAGAGGCTACAACTGATCCCCTATACTTGTGGGTTATCAAACCACCTTGGAACATTTTTCCTAAAAAACTTATTCCTCTGAAATTTTCTGAAATTTTTAGTGGCTCAAAATAAAAGTCAACAAAACTCAACAAAATTGATAGCAACTACTCCCACAAGTTCCTAGAGGCCATATCAAGTAACAAAACCACTTTGAACCATATAAATTTGACATGCAAGCTCAAGAACATGGTCACTATAGCAACAAAAATTTGCAATGTATAAAGCACTAGAGAAAAAACTAATTGGACCATTGGAGGAGTCACAAACCAATGGCCAATCCCCCAAAACAGTTTCGGAAATGAAGCTTGAGCAAGGAGATAAAAAAATGGCAGCAAGATGAGCAAGAACAGGGGTTTGAACAATGGAGTGATTTTTTCTGGTGGAAGACGAAGTGCATGGGTGGCTGGAATAACTGAGGGGGCCTACCCCCTGGGCGCGCCCTGTGAGCTTGTGGCTCACAGGTGCACCCCCCGGGGTGTGTTCAGAACATTTGGAGAACTTTTATTTTCTGGTCATTTTTTATTGCACAGGTAATTTAGAAAACAACATAATCAGGCTATTTTTACTTTATTAATTCTAAATAACAAAATATAAAAAGTGGGTACAGAAAATTGTGTTTACTAAATTCATCCATCACTTGCCCGTCAAAAGGAATCCATTAATAAGGTTGATCAAGTCTTATTAACAAACTTCTTCCGAATGAGATGAAACTGGAGAATCTTCGTATAAAACTAGGTTACCTCAACGGAGATATGCATGTCCCCAATAATAAGAATTTCATATTTCTTTTTGACAATAGGAATAGGGAATTCAAAACCTCCAATAGCAATTCTTGAAATTTTTCCAATAGAGTTGATGCTATTCACTTGAGGTTGTTTCTTCGGAAAGTGTACCGTATGCTCATTACCATTAACATGAAAAGTGACATTGCCTTTGTTGCAATCAATAATGGCCCCTGCAGTATTCAAAAAGGGTCTACCAAGGATGATCAACATACTGTCGTCCTCGGGTATATCAAGAATAATAAAGTCCGTTAAGATAGTAACATTTGCAACTACGACATGCACATCCTCACGAATACCGATGGATATAGTAGTTGATTTATCAGCCATTTGCAAAGAGATTTCAGTTGGTATCAACTTATTCAAATCAAGTCTTCGATACAAAGAGAAAGTCATAACACTAATACCGGCTCCCAAATCACACAAAGCAGTTTTAACATAATTTCTTTTAATGGAGCATGGTATAGTTGGTATTCTTGGATCTCCTAGTTTCTTTTGTATTCCACCCTTAAATGTATAGTTAGCAAGCATGGTGGAAATTTCAGCTTCCGGTATCTTTTTTTATCTGTAACAATATCTTTCATATACTTAGTATAAGGAGACATTTCCAGAATACGAGTCAGACGAACGCGCAAAAAGACAGGTCTAAGCATTTCAACAAAGCATTGAAACTTTATTCTTTGAAGCTTTAGGAGAAAAGGGCATGGGTTTTTGAACCCATGGTTCTCTTTCTTTACCATGTTTCCTAGCAATGAAGTATCTCTTATCATATCTTTTATTCTTAGGTTGTGGGTTATCAAGATCAACAGCGGGTTCTATCTCCACATCATTATCATTATTAGGTTGAGCATCATCATTATCATTATTACTAGGTTCATGTTCATCACCAGATTGTGTTTCAGCATCGGAAATAGAAATATCATTTGGATTTTCAGGTGTGTCTAGAGTAGGTTGATACGTCTCCAACGTATCTATAATTTATGAAGTATTCATGTTGTTATTTCATCATTTTTGGATGTTTTACAATCATTTTATAGCAACTTTATATAATTTTTTGGGACTAACCTATTGACCCAGTGCCCAGTGCCAGTTGTTGTTTTTTGCTTGTTTTTTATATCGCAGGAAATCAATATCAAATGGAGTCCAAACACCGCGAAACTCCATGGAGATTTTTTATGGACCAGAAGGAACCCAATGGGCCAGAGCTGCACCTAGGGGTGCCCCGAGGGGGGCACAACCCACCAGGGCGCGCCAGGCCCCCCTGGCGCGCCTAGGTGGGTTGTGCCCACCTCGGTGGCCTCTCGCACCCCTTCTTTGCACTATAAATTCCCAAATATTCCGAAACCCATGGGGGTTAACCTAGATCAGAAGTTCCGCCACCGCAAGGTCTCTGTATCCGCGAAAACCAATCTAGACCCCGTTCCGGCACCCTGCTGAAGGGGGAATCATCTCCGGTGGCCATCTTCATCATCTCGGCAGCCACCACGATGAGGAGGGAGTAGTCCACCCTCGGGGCTGAGGGTTTGTACCAGTTGCTATGTGTTTAATCTCTCTCTCTCTCTCTCTCTCTCTCGTGATCTATATCATGGGCTTTGTTAATATAGATGGATCATATGATGTTTCTACCCTCTATACTCTTGTTATGATGAATTGAATCTTTACCCTTTGAAGTTTTGTCTTGTCGGATTGAATATTCAGAGATAAGAACACATGATATATATCTTGCGGTATGAATACTTGAGGTGACAATTGGGGTATCATATTGATTCACTTGATATGTGTCTTGGCATTCAACTCGTGGATTCCCGCGGTGATATTGGAGTAAACTATGCATAGGGGTTGATGCACGTTTTTCTCCGGTAGAAACTTTGGGGTCCCCTCGTAGTTCCTTGTGATGGATTGAGTATTATGAATATGAATTTGCTTTGGTGTTATTCTAGTACAAACTCTAGGATAGATCGAACGGAAAAATAGCTTTGTGTTATTTTAGTACGAACTCTTGAATAGATCAAACGAAAAGAATAGCTTTGAGGTGGTCTCGTACCCTACAAACAATATCTATCTTTTGTTCCCCGCTAATAGGAACTCGGGAGTGATTCTTTATTACACTTTGAGGGATAATCATATGATCCAACTATGTTAGCATTGTTGAGAGGTTGCACTAGCGAAAGTACGGACCCTAGGCCTCATTTTTAAGCATTGCTATACCGTTTTTGTGCCCGTTTACTATTTGCTACCTTGCTGTTTTTATTTATTCAGATTATAAACATATATTTCTACCATCCATATTACACTTTTCTCACAATCTCTTCGCCGAATTAGTGCACCTATACAATTTTCCATTGTATTGGGTGTGTTGGGGACACAAGAGATTTCTTGTATTTTGTCGGTGTACAAAAGTAGGGGCTCTCCTTTTGACCCCTCTACTTGTGCACGGGCAGTCAGAGCCGCGCCTGCGGCCACACTTAGCAGGGCAAAGGGAGGAACCAGAGGCACAAGACGGGCAGAGCAACGCCAAGACCAGAGATGCAAAGAGCAAGAGGGCGAGGCGAACTCCCCCGGCAAGACCCTTGCCGGGGCGGACTCCGCGGCCCCAGCAAGAGCCTTGCCGGGGCAACTTGCCCAACGCCAACAGAGCGCGGCACCCTTGAGCCCAAGGGTTCCAACGCCATCAACCACATTGGCACGCCAACAGAGCGCGACACCCTTGAGCCCAAGGGTTCCAACGCCATCAACCACATTGGAACCAAGGCTCGGGAGGCACCTCCATTGTGGCATGCAGATCTTTGTGAAGATCATAAGCACACAAGATCAGATGAGGACCAGAAGACGACAATCCTCGGCGAGATCCTAGCCGAGGAAATCCACAAGACCCCCAGCGGACGATCGCGATGCCGCGGCAAGACCCTTGCTGAGGCCCCGGCAAGCCCCTTGTCGAGGACACCTGCGGAGCCACGGCCAGGCTCACGTCTGCCAAGGCTCCACCGCCGTTCCCATATAGCTGCCAGCCCAACTAGCTGAGCAGGCACCTGCGTGGCGACGCACAGCCTCCAGGCCAACTCAGCAAGCACCTGCGTGGTAGCATGCAGATCTTCATGAAGACTCTGCCACCGCGCCAGCCCATCAGCCAGCCAACGTGGCGCTACAACACCTCATCAGCTCGGACGCGCGTTGGAGCCAGACGAGGCGGCGACAGCTGGGACGAGCTTCCTCGCCATCCCCGATAAAGCAAGGAGGGCACGTCGGCAGCGCATTAAACGTGTTTGTCCGACGGTGCCAGAGGATAAACTTAGCCACTGTATACCTTTCCACCTCCTGTGTGCCACTGTGGCGACCCCTTTTATCTATAAAAGGAGGCCCGAGGCGTACAGGAGAAGGATTCAGATCTTTTGGACAACACACGCACACACCACAGCTAGTTCAAGAACTCAAGAACACTCAAATATACACCAAAGCAGGACTAGGGTATTACGCATCCTTGCGGCCCGAACCTGGGTAAACGATCTTTGTGCTGGCTACCAGACCCGCTCTTTGCACAACCCCGCGCCCGCCAACCGTAGAAGGGATCCCAGTGATTTAATAGGTGTCGTTTCCACCGACATCTTTGGCGCGCCAGGTAGGGGAGCGCAGTTGTGAAAATCCGGTCTAGCAGTTAGTCTTGCAGTTCTTCATCGCCATGGCTCCCAAGAAGAAGACGATCACGGCGATCGGTTCATCGGGAGCCGAACGGCCCGTACCAGTGCGGGCGAGTGGTGGGGCGGTCGCGGACGGAAGCCGAGGCGCGACCCGCGAACACCCACATCGCTCTGGCAGTCAAAGCCAGGCGAGCGGTGTCGTTCGTGCGTGGGACGACGGGCCGCACACCGCCAAATCCAAAGACGGAGCCGGGCCTCCCACAGGCGGCGCGGGGCCCTCCAAGGGCGGCGTCGTGCCACCCATGGGTGGCGCGGTGACCTCCAAGATGCCTACGCCGGCGCCCACGACACGCTCTTCCCAGGTTGTGCACGACGAGCCGCGTCACTACACTGGTGATCCCGGGCGCCGCCGTGGAAAGAGTCATGTGCCTTACTCGCGGGACATAGAAGACCAGCAAGCACGCCGAGGCGCTGGCAAAAACGGCGCGTAGCCGCAGGGCATAGAGCTCCTTCTAACGTAGTTAGAAGTCGGAGCGCATCACGGTCCACGCAGCTTTCGCCGCCACCCACGCCAGCAGAAGCTTTGGCGCGCGCGCAGTTGTTCCTCGACTTTCCTACTGCTGCGAAAAAGCTTGACGAGTGGAGAGCCACTATCCGGAGCCTCGTCGGCGTTGCCAACAAAGATGAGCCGCGGCCAGCAGGGCCCTCGAGCCGGCGCTCCGTCGAATCACCGCACCGGTGCACTCTCCTCCCCCGCACCGGCCACTGCGGGCGTCGGTCCGTCATGACGACGCATGTGATAACATTTCCATAGCGTCGTCCGACCCACGGACCCACCGCGACCAGCGCCAAGTTCTTCGGGAGCGAGCCCATGAAGACGCTCGAACCACCATCGAGCGCCGGCGTGAAGCACGCCACCAGTCAGGTAGGCGGGCGGGGCCCACTATGGACCACCCGGCACCGGGAGGCTCCGGCGGCCTACCCTACGAGGTGGGTTGCCCAGCCTTTACCCGTGAGCTGCGGCAGTTCTAGTGGCCCGCCCACCGCATGTTCAAGCCCGACGTCGGTGAGAAGTACAACGGCAAGACCCACCCGTCGGAGTTCCTCAGCATCTACACCATTGCGATGCAAGCTGCCGGAGCTCGCGACGACAAGGTGCTTGTCAATTACTTCCCGTTGGCACTTAAACCCAATGTCATGTCATGGTTGATGCACTTGCCAGCGGATTCCATTTTTTCTTGGTCGGATTTGTGTCATGAGTTCGTTGGCGCCTTCACTGGAGGCCACCAAGCTCATGGCCAGGCAAGTGATTTGCATATCATCCCCCAGAAGGAAGGTGAAAGCCTGCGCAAGTACATACAGAGGTTCAGCCGAGTGCAGTACAACATTCCAGATGTTCATCCCGCCGCCGTGATCAGCACATTCCATCAGAATGTGCGCAACCGCAAGATGCGTGAAGAGCTGGCGATGAACAAGGTCAAAGATGTGGCCGAACTTTATGTCTTGGCCGTCAGATGCGCTCGAGCTGAAGAGGGGAGGAAGTACCCCGGCAAGGACACCGGTGCGGAAACCGACTCCACAGACGAAGATACAACCGCCCCGACGAAGAAGGGCCGGCGCCGCAACAGGAAGCGCAAGGGAAAGACCGTGCTTGCCGCCGAGGGATCCGAGGACACCGGCGCTGCCAAAAAGGCCAAGGCAGACGACCCCGACAAGGAAATTGCCGGGTGCGCCGCTTGTCGGGCCTTGGCGGATGCCGACAAGCCAGGAGGCTCCGACAAGCAGTACTGGAAGATCCACCGCACCAAGGGCCACGACCTCCAGAACTGCCGGCAAGTCGAGCTGCTCGCTGAGAAGCAAAAAGCCGAGTATGAGAGGCAGGATAAGGAGAAGGGTCAGGATGGTGCCGAGGGATCCGGCAAGAAGCGCGGCGGCCAAGGAGGTCGCCGCGGCAAGGATAACCAGCAAGAGAGGCCCGCCCGGGGCCGCGACAAGAAGCAAGAAGACGATGGTCATGACGAGGATGACGAATCCGATGAGCATGAGTTCCAGAAGGCTACAGAGGCCATGTGCGTCGACGGTGGCGCCTCGCTGCACACCTCTCACCGCCGGCTCAAGCAGTGGGCGCGTGAGATCACAGTAGCGGAACCACCAGTCGATGCTCAAAAGCCACTGAAGTGGTCCAGCACACCTATCATCTTTGACACCGAGGACCACCCTGATCGCACAACTGCGGTCGGGTGTTTGCCGTTGTTGGTTTCGCCGACAATACGCAACCTCAAGGTGACAAAGATGTTAGTTGACAGCGGGGCCGGTCTGAACTTGATCTCGCCTGTTGTGATCAAATGGCAGCAAATCCCTGATGGAGACCTCGAAGAGACGGGCACGTTTCAAGGGGTCAACCCGCGAAGGAATCAGCCAAAGGGTAAGGTCACGCTGCCCGTGACGTTTGGAGGCGAGCTGAACTAAAGGACGGAGAGGATTGTTTTCGACATAGCCGAGATCCCCTTGCCCTACAACGGGATCCTCGGCCGCCCAGCGCTAGCCAAGTTCATGGCGGCCTCACACTACGCTTACAACACGCTAAAGATGCCTGGGCCGATGACCACTATCACCGTCCCCTCCGACAAGAAGGATGCGCTGATCTGTGCTGACCAACTTTACCGGGAGGCAGTCGTAGCAACTGCCGCCAAGGCACTTGCTCCTGCCGCTGAAGTCCCGGGGAGGAAGAAGACCGGTAAGACCTCTCGCACCCACTCCGGCAAGCGCACCTCTTCGGAGTGTAGTGCTCCCGTCGAGGACGTGCCAGAGAGCTCCACCGGCAAGAGCAAGAAATCCAGAGCTGCACCACCAGAGGCCAAGAAGGTGTCCGTCAAGGAGGATGGCACGGGAGGGGCTTTCACCATAAGCTCCACCCTCGACAGCAAATAGGAAGGCGCGCTCATCACTTTCCTGCAGGCGAATGTCGATGTGTTTGCATGGCAAGCATCTGACATCCCCGGCGTTCCCAGGGAGGTGATTGAGCACCATCTTGCTGTCTGTCCTCATGCGCGACCCGTCAAGCAGAAGGTCAGGAAGCAGGCTCTAGAACGGCAAGAGTTCATCATAGAGGAAATCAGGAAGTTGGAAGCGGCAGGTTTGGTGAGAGGGGTACTCAATCCGATGTGGTTGGCCAATCCGGTGGTGGTGCGCAAGGCAAATGGGAAAGTGGAGACTGTGTATTGATTACACAGATATCAATAAGGCTTGTCCAAAGGACCCTTTCCCGTTACCGCGCATCGACCAGATTGTTGACTCCACGGCCAGGTGTGACTTGTTATCATTCCTCGACGCTTACTCGGGATACCACCAGATCTTCATGACGAAAGAAGATGAAGAGAAGACAACATTCATCACCCCATCTGGTACGTATTGTTTTTTACGAATGCCTTTCGGGTTGAAGAGTGCTGGCTCAACGTTCGCAAGAGCAGTCCAAATTGGTTTTGAGCCCCAGCTACATAGAAATATGGAAGCTTATATGGATGACATAGTGGTCAAAACCAAGGACATGGCAATGCTCATACAAGATTTAGAAGAGATGTTTGCGAATTTGCGCAAGATCAACCTCAAGCTGAACCCTGAGAAGTGTGTCTTCGGTGTTCCATCCGGCAAACTTCTCAGGTTCTTTGTGTCACAGTGTGGGATCGAGGCAAATCCAGACAAGATCAAGGCCATTGAGCAAATTGAGGCGCCTAGGCGGATCAAGGATGTGCATCGGCTCACTGGCTGTGTTGCCGCCATGAGCATATTCATCTCCAAGCCTGCTGAGCGTGCCCTCCCCTTTTTCAAAATCTTGAAAAAGGCGGGCCCAATGGAATGGACCCCAGAGGCCGAAGCAGCACTGCGGGATTTGAAGAAATACCTCTCCTCTACGCCGATACTGGTTGCGCCTAAACCACAAGAGCCGTTGCTGCTGTATCTAGCGGCAACAAATCAAGTGGTTAGCGCCGCGCTAGTGGCGTAGAGGGAGGTCGACGAAGAGGCAGTGGCAACGGCAAGACGGGCGGATGGCAAGCCAGAGCTCCCCCGGCAGAGCCTGGTGCCGGCAAGGCAAGGCTCCGGGCAGAGTCTGACGCCGGCGGGACAGGGCCTGCGCAACCGAATGAAGTGGTGCAGAAGAAGAAGATGATGCAGCACCCGGTTTACTTTGTAAGATCCCTCTTGCAGGGGGCTAGGTCAAGGTACTCCGGTGTGCAGAAATTGCTCTTCGGCCTCCTTATGGCCTCGAGGAAGCTACGTCATTACTTCCAAGCACACAAAGTCACCGTCGTCACCCGCCTCCCGTTACAACGGATATTGCATAACCCAGACGCAACCGGGAGGATTGTGGAATGGGCTTTGAAACTGTCGAGCTTTGGTTCGAAGTTTGAAAGTACTTCGACAATCCAGAGTAGAGTCTTGGCGGAGTTCATTGCAGAATGGACCCCAACGCCCGACGAAGAGATCCAGGAGACCGCTCTCCCCGGCAAGAAACGAGTCGCAACTGGATTATGTACTTTGATGGGGCTTTTTCGCTGCAAGGCGCCGGTGCTGGTGTGCTACTTGTTGCACCCACCGGAGAGCACCTCAAGTATGTAACCCAGATGCACTTTCCCAGGGAGATGTCAACGAACAACACTGCTGAATACGAGGGGTTGCTTGCCGGTCTCAGGATCGCGGCAGACCTTGGGATCAAGAAGCTCATCGTCAGGGGTGATTCACAACTTGTCGTCAAGCAAGTTAACAAAGATTATCAAAGCCCGTTGATGGAGGCCTACGTAGATGAGGTAAGGAAGTTGGAGGAGCGCTTTGACGGCATACAAGCGGAGCACATTCCCCGAATGGAGAACAACATCGCCAACTACCTGTCGAAGCGCGCTGCCCTCAAACTACGTGTGGAACCAGGTACCTTTGTGCTTCGGTTAACTCAACCATCCGTTAAACCATCGACAAAGCAAAACAAGTGGAGGAAATCAGGCCCCGGCAAGTACTTTCCCGCCGAGCTCCCAGGAGCCGCCGACAAAGATGTTGTCGTGGATACTGAGCCTGCCATGGGACAGTGACAGACTCCGGCAGGACGTCAAGCCCTGGCCGTAGAGACAGCCGCTCCCATGGCAGAAGAGATGCCTTTGGCCCTTGCCGTCGAGCCTCGGGCTCCGGCATGGGCGCAGCTTACTGTCCGATTCCTCCAAACAGGGGAACTTCCTGAGGAGCAGGAAGAAGCAGAGAAAGTAGCCCGTCGGTCTGCCATGTATCAGTTCGTTGACAATGTTCTGTACAGAAAAAGGCCGAACGGTGTGAAATTGAAGTGCATTCCCCGGGAGGAAGGACTGGAGCTGTTGGTGGAGATACACGGAGGCATATGTGGCTCCCACATAGGGTCAAGGGCCCTTGCCGGCAAAGCATTCCGGCAAGGTTTCTTCTGGCCCACTGCCCTCCAGGATGCAACGGCACTAGTAACCAAGTGTGAAGCGTGTCAGTTCCATTCGAAGAAGCTTCATCAACCACCTCAAACCCTTCAGACAATCCCTCTCTCCTGGCCATTCTTGGTCTGGGGGCTCGACATACTGGGCCCTTTCCCCCGTGCCGTCGGGGGCTTTGAGTACTTGTACGTTGCAATCGACAAGTTCACAAAGTGGCCGGAGGTGGAGGCAGTGAGAAAGGTGACAGCACAGTCGGCCGTCAAATTCTTCAGAGGACTAGTCTGCCGTTTTGGTGTGCCAAATAGAGTCATCACCGACAACGGCACGCAGTTCACAAGCCGGGCCTTCATGCAATACATCCAAGACCTCGGCAGCAAGGTCTGTTTCGCTTATGTTGCACACCCATGAAGCAACGGCCAAGCTGAGAGGGCGAACGCTGAAGTATTGCGAGGCCTCCGGACAAGAACTTTTGACAAGCTACACAAGTGCGGAAGACGCTGGATCGATGAGTTGCCGGCGGTTCTTTGGTCGATCAGAACGACGCCAAATCGAGCCACCGGCCAGACACCCTTTGCCCTGGTATACGGGGCAGAAGCAGTTCTCCCCACGGAACTCACATACGGGTCACCTCGAGTGCTCGCTTATGACGAGCTTGAGCAAGAGCAATTGCGGCACGATGACGCAACGCTCCTTGAGGAAGATCGTCTTCGGGCGGATGTGCGAGCAGCACGCTACCATCAAGCCTTGCGCCGCTACCATAGTCGCAAGGTTCATTGCCCAAAGCTTTGAGGAAGGCGACCTTGTTCTTCAGAACGTTCAGTCGGCCAAGAATTCCAACAAGTTGACGCCGAAGTGGGAAGGCCCTTATCGGATAATACGAGTCACCAGGCCCGGCGCAGTCCGTCTGGAGACCGAAGATGGTATTCCAGCGAGCAACTCCTGGAACATCGAACATCTTCGCAAGTTCTACCCATAAGGCGCGGTTGTCGGGCTCCCCGGCAAACCACCTTTTGTGCAAGCCTTGCCGGCAAGGCATGTAACCCTTTGTACAAAGCCAGGCGCAGACCCTGAGCATAAATAAATGAAGCGCTGGCGCCCTAAGTTTTAGCATGCATGCTAGGCTGAGTCTCTCTCTCTCTGTTAGGGTTGATAGTGCTTGGCGGCGACTAACCCTTAGCATAGAGGTCGAGTGACCTTTTCTCTGTTCCTTTCCGTCCTTTTTGGTTCACAGAGTGCGTGGACATTTTCTGCTGAGCTATTTGGGAAGAAAGAGAACAGACCGATGCCCGGACCCCGACAAGCCAAGGTTGCCGGGGGTTGTAGGTCTAAGGATTCGGCCACGGCAAGCCAAGGTTGCCGGGGGCTGCGACATCAGATAAGTCTTTTTCCCCTAATCTGTGCTTCCGTATGAAACTCGAGCGTACGAGACTTTGCTCGCTTTCATACCATCTTGCTCCCTCTGTCCCGTGTCCGAAAATTAGTTTGGGCTGGAACGTGGTTGTGGTGTGATTGGAAGAGGACGAGCGAAGGGCCTAATCCTGCTCGCCCCCTACCTCCGCCGAGGGTGTGAGTGCAGCCGAGCTATAGAGCAGGAAGATGGCAAGACCTGTTGCTGGGGTATAGTGCTTATCTTCAGATAACAAGGACTTGTTCCTTGGTGTGGCCCTCGCCCACGCGCAAACAAAACCCGACAAACACCCTTCTCCTCATTAATGCGTTGCTAATAAGTACAATTCATATGGAATGCATACATGAGCAGGGGGGTTACGAGATTTAAATCTTACAAAGGCCCGTAGGCTTACAAACTAAAAAGAGATAAGATGCCCGTAATCCCTTTCTTGTCCCTCTCCTCAGGAAATGGAACAAGATGGCAGAAGGGCAAAAGGAGCGCCTAGGCGAGGTACGAGCAGCAGAAGACGCCAAAGAACATGTCGGTGATCGTCCGGAAGGAGGCCGGTGATGACGGTGCCGGAGGAAGAGCTGGAAGACGAGGCAGCGGCCCGCCAATACGTGATGAAGGCGTCGGTGCTCACGTACTCCGACTTGACGGCCCGCCACCCGCCTTCTTCGTCTTCCCCGTCCCTCCAACGCCAGCCGCCCAAGGCGACGACCCCGAGAAGTTCAAGGAGCTAGCGATGCAGATGATGGTGCTGCTGGCGTCGCCCAGGAACGCTGTGCCCGACGCCTAGTCGGACCCGTCATCCTCCCGCCCGCTACCCTCGTCGTCGCTATCGCTATCCTCCTCATCACTCCCGCTTGAGGAAGAGTCTTCGTCATTGGAGGAGCTCTCCACGCAGCACTTTAGGCGAGTTCCAAAGTCTCCGGCATGCAGATCTTCATGAAGACTCCGCCATCGCGCCAGCCCAGCAGCCAGCCAACGTGGCGCTACAACGCCTCATCAGCTCGGACGCGTGTCGGAGCCAGACGAGGCGACGACAGCTGGGACGAGCTTCATCGCCGTCCCCGATAAAGCAAGGAGGGCACGTCTGCAGCGCATTAAATGCGTTTGTCCGATGGTGCCAGAGGATAAACTTAGCCACTGTATACCTTTCCACCTCTTGTGTGCCACTGTGGCGACCCCTTTTGTCCATAAAAGGAGGCCCGAGGCGTACAGGAGAAGGATTCGGATCTTTTGGACAACACACGCACACACCACAGCTAGTTCAAGAACTCAAGAACACTCAAATATACACCAAAGCAGGACTAGGGTATTACACATCCTTGTGGCCCGAACCTGGGTAAACGATCTTTGTGCTGGCTACCAGACCCGCTCTTTGCACAACCCCGTGCCCGCCAACCGTAGAAGGGATCCCAGTGATTCCATAGGCGTCGTTTCCACCGACATATTTGGTTGCAGGATCATTTGAGAGAGACCATCTTCATCCTACGCCTCCCACTGATTGATAAACCTTAGGTCATCCACTTGAGGGAAAATTGCTACTGTCCGACAAAACTCTGCCCTTGGAGGCCCAACACGTGTCTACAAGAATAAAGTTGCGTAGTAGACATCATATGTTCACTAGAGGCATGCAAAGTCCTATCATCTTTCTTTTTCTTTTTAGATGGACTAGGTGCATCAGTATTAATTCTTTGAGAATCTTGCTCAATTCTCTTAGGATGGCCTTCATGATACAAAGGTTCCTGAGTCATTTTGCCACCCTAGTCATAACTCTAACAGCATGATCATTCATCTTATTGTTCATCTCATTAAGCAAATCATTTTGTGCTTTGAGAACTTGTTCTACTTGAGTTTTTATCATGGAAGCATGTTTACTCACACCCTTGAGATCATTAAAAGTTCTAAACATATAGTCACTCAAGCGTCCAATCATATAAGCATTTTGTTCAATTGTCTACTAACATATGCATTGAAATTTTCTTGTTTAACAATAAAGTTATCAAATTCATCCAAGCATTGACTAGCAGATTTAGTATAAGGAATACCACCTTCATCAAATCTATAGAGAGAATTTACCTCTACTACCTATGTCGGGGTATTAAGACCATGTATTTCTTCAATAGGTGGTAAATTCTTAACATCTCGGCTTTAATACCTTTTTATTTCATAGATTTCTTTGCCTCTTGCATATCTTCAGGACTAAGAAATAGGATACCTCTCTTCTTCGGAGTTGGCTTGTGTGGTGGTTCAGGAAGAGTCCAATTATTATCATTACTCAATATATTATTCAATAGTTCTTCAGCTTGTTCAGTAGTTTGTTCCCTGAAAACACAACCAACACAACTATCTAGGTGGTCCTAGAAGCATCGGTTAGTCCATTATAAAAGATATCAAGTATTTCATTTTTCTTGAGAGGATGATCAGGCAAAGCATTAAGTAATTGGAGAAGCCTCCCCCCAAGTTTTTGGGAGATTCTCTTCTTCAATTTGCACAAAGTTAAATATTTCCTGTAGAGCAACTTGTTTCTTATGAGTAGGAAAATATTTTCCAGAGAAGTAATATATCATATCCTGGGGACTACGCACACAACCAGGAGCAAGAGAATTAAACTATGTCTTAGCATCACCCTTTAACGAGAAAGGAAACAACTTAAGAATATAGTAGTAGCGAATTTTTTCCTCGTGAGCAACTAGGGTGGCACAACATTATCAAGCAACATAGTAGTACCATCATAAGCATCATGCATAGCAGAAGTAGCATCATCAATAACATGCAACATATCAGAATCAATAGCAGGTGTAGGTGTCGCAAGCTTACTCAAAACAGAAGGTGAATCAAGTGCAGAGCTAGATGGAAGTTCCTTACCATCCCTCATAGTGGAGGGAAAAATCTTGGTTCTGGTATCCTTCAGATTCCTCATAGTGATCAACAGATATAAATCCCAAGTGACTCAGAGAATAGAGCTATGCTCCCCGGCAATGGAACCAGAAAAAGGTCTTGATAACCTACAAGTATAGGGGATCGCAACAGTTTTTGAGGGTAGAGTATTCAACCCAAATTTATTCATTCGACACAAGGGGAGCCAAAGAATATTCACGAGTATTAGCGGCTGAGTTGTCAATTCACACCTGAAAGACTTAATATCTGCAGCAAAGTTTTTAGTACCAAAGTAGTATGGAAGTAACGGTACCGGTGACAAAAGTAACAGTAGCAGTTTTGTAGCGATTGTAACAGCAGTAGCAACGAAAGTAACTTAGCAAAGATCAATATGTGAAAAGCTCATAGGCAATGGATCAGCAATGATAATTGTGTTGGATGATATTCATCATGTAGCAGTCATAACCTAGGGTGACACAGAACTAGCTCTAATTCATGAATATAATGTAGGCATGTATTCCGTATATAGTCATACGTGCTTATGGAAAAGAACTTGCATGACATCGTTTGTCCTACCCTCCCGTGGCAGCGGGGTCCTAGTGGACACTAAGGGATATTAAGGCCTCCTTTTAATAGAGAACCGAACCAAAGCATTAGCACTTAGTGAATACATGAACTCCTCAAACTACGGTAATCACAAGAAAGAATCCCAATTATTGTCACCTTGGGGTATGCGGATCATAACTCGTAATAGGTGTCTACAACTTGCAAGATAGGATCAGGAAATCACATAAATTCATGAAAACATAATAGGTTCAGATCTGAAATCATGGCACTCGGGCCCGAGTGACAAACATTAAGCATAGCAAAGTCGTAGCAACATCAATCTCAGAACATAGTGGATACTAGGGATCAAACCCTAACAAAACTAACTCAATTACATGATAAATCTCATCCAACCCATCACCGTCCAGCAATCCTACAATGTAATTACTCACGCACGGAAGTGAGCATCATGAAGTTGGTGATGGAGGAAGGTTGGTGATGATGATGGCGAGGAACTAACGCGGCTGGAACTTTCCTCAAAGAGGAAGGGATGATGCAGCACAACTACGATAGGTATTTCCCTCAGTGATGAGACCAAGGTTATCGAACCAGTAGGAGAACCACGCAACACCACGTAAACAACTCCTGCACACAAAGAACAAATACTTGCAACCCGACGTAAGAGAGGGGTTCTCAATCCCTCACGGGTAAAAAGATAGGCAAAATTGTAGTAGATTGGATAAATAGATCTCGCGGGAACGCGAGATAAAATAAATAATAATAAATTGCACCAAGGTATTTTTGGATTTTTGGATTAATAGATCTGAAAATAAAAGCAAATAGAAATAGATCGCGGAGGCAAATATAATTGGAAGAGACCCGGGGGCCATAGATTTCACTAGTGGCTTCTCTCGAGAAAAATAACATACGGTGGGTAAACAAATTACTGTTGGGCAATTGATAGAACTTCAAATAATCATGACGATATCCAGGCAATGCTCATTATATAGGCATCACGTCCAAAATTAGTAGACCGACTCATCCCTGCATCTACTACTATTACTCCACACATCGGACACTATCCAACATGCATCTAGTGTATTAATTTCATGGAGAAACGGAGTAATGCAATAAGAATGATGACATGATGTAGATAAGATCTATTTATGTAGAAACAGACCCCATCTTGTTATCCTTAATAGCAACGATACATACATGTCGGTTCCCCTTCTGTCACTGGGATCAAGCACCGTAAGATCGAACCCATCACAAAGCACCTCTTCCCATGGCAAGAAAAATCGATCTAGTTGGCCTAACTAAACCAAAGATTCGAAGAAGAAATATGAGGCTATAAGTAATCATGCATATAAGAGATCAAAGAAACTCAAATAACTTTCATGGATAAAAACATAGATATGATCATAAACTCAAAGTTCATTGGATCCCAACAAACACACCGGAAAAGGAGTTACATTAAATAGATCTCCAAGAGACCATTGTATTGAGAATCAAAAGAGAGAGAGAGGAAGCCATCTAGCTACTAACTACGGGCCCGTAGGTCTACAATGAACTACTCACACATCATCGGAGAGGCACCAATGAGGATGATGAACCCCTCCGTGATGGTGTCTAGATTGGATCTGTGGTTTCTGGAACTTGCGGTGGCTGGAATTGATTTTCGTCGACTCCCCTAGGGTTTCTGGAATATTGGGGCATTTATAGAGCAAAGAGGCGGTGCGGGAGGCCACCGAGGTGGGCACAACCCACCAGGGCGCCCCTCGGGGTACCCCTCTGGTACTTCTTCGGCCCATCTTGTGTCTTCTGGTCCAGAAAAATTCTCCAAAAAGTTTCGCTGCATTTGGACTCCATTTGGTATTGATTTTCTACGAAGTAAAACACAAGCAAAAAACAACAAATGGCACTGGGCACTATGTCAATAGGTTAGTCCCAAAAAATGATATAAAGTTGCTATAAAATGATTGTAAAACATCCAAGAATGATAATATAATAGCATGGAACAATAAAAAATTATAGATACGTTGGAGACGTATCAGCATCCCCAAGCTTAATTCCCGCTCGTCCTCGAGTAGGTAAATGATAAAAACAGAATTTTTGATGTGGAATGCTGCCTAACATGTTCTTCACATATTCTTTTCTTTGTAGCATGGGCATTTGGACTTTTATATGATTCAAAGCAATAGTCCAGTTTTGACATGAAAATTTCAATACTCAAGCATATCAACATGCAACCATGTCTTTTAAAATATCAGCACTAAAGCAAGTTATCCCTAGCCCATTATGCTCAATCATTGATCCATTCATGAAACACACTCGCATATTAGCTACACCCAATGCTCAAGTACGATCATAGTGCCCCTTAGTTGGTGCTTTATTAGAGAAGATGTAGACTCAAATAAAGATAAAAATTGCATAAAGTAAAAGAAAGGCCCTTCGCAGAGGGAAGTAGGGATTTGTAGAGGTGCTAGAGCTCAAAGCGAAAAAGATAGAGATAAAAACATTTTGGGTGGCATGCTTTTCCTGTCAACGAAAACGATCGAGTAGTTCCCAATACTTTCCATGCTAGATATATCATAGGCGGTTCCCAAACAGAAAATAAAGTTTATTCCTTTTTCCACCATACTTTCACTTTCCATGGCTAATCGTATCCACGGGTGCCTTCCATACCAACACTTTCCAAGGAATTTATTATTTGACAACATAAAGTAAATTCATTTTTCATTTCGGGACTGGGCATCCCTAATACCTTTGCCGTACTCTCGTGCAATGAAAAGTGAATAAACACTCATCTTGAGAATAACACATCTAGCATGGAAATATATCAGCCACCCCCTAGCGTTTCATGAGCGGTACGAGCACACAAAAGAGAGATTTATTTTGAAAATTAGAGATGGCACATACAAATTTGCTTAGAACGGCAAAAGAATACCGCATATAGGTAGGTATAGTGGACTCATATGGCAAAACTGGTTTAAAGGATTTTGGATGCACAAGTATTAATCATACTTAGTGCAAATGAAGGCTAGCAAAAGATTGAGAAGCATCCAACCAAGAAACGAAAAATCTCATAAGCGAGTATTAAGCATAACTAACACTGAATAATGCACCACAAGTAGGATGTAATTCATTGCATAACTATTGACTTTCGTGCTTGCATAGGGAATCACAAACCTTAACACCAATATTCTTACTAAAGCACAATTACTCACCAACATGACTCACATATTATATCATCATATCGCAAAACTATTACAAGGAATCAAGTTTATTTTGTCCAATGATCTTCATTAAAGTTTTTATTATATCCCTCTTGAATATCTATCACTTTGGGACTAGTTTCATATGTTGCTTTTGATAGCTCAAACAAATCTAAGTGAAGAACATGAGCATAAAAAAATTTCTTCTCTCAAAATAATTTAATTGAAGCATGAGAGAATTTCTTAAAAATGTTACTAACTCTAAAATAAATCTAAGTGAAGCATGAGAGCATTTGTTCAAAAATAATAAAGCACACTGTGCTCAAAAAGATATAAGTGAAGCACTAGAGCAATTTCATAGCTCAAAAAGATTTGAGTGAAGCATAGAGAGCAATTCTAACAAGTCATAGCATAATTTTGGCTCTCTCAAATAGGTGTGTCCAGCAAGGATTCATGACTCATATCATACAAGACACTCCAAACAAAACTCATGATATGCGACGAATAAAAATATAGCTCCAAGTAAAATACCGATGGTCGTTAGAAGAAAGAGGGGATGCCACTCGAGGCGTCCCCAAGCTTAGTTGCTTGCTTCTATTTTAGATAATAGCTTGGGATGCCATGGGCATCCCCAAGCTTATGCTCTTCTTACTCCTTATTCCTTCATCCATCGTGCTCTCACCCAAAACTTGAAAACTTCAATCACACAAAACTCGACAAAACCTTCGTGAGGTTCGTTAGTATAAGAAAGCAAATCACTACTATAAGTACTGTTGCAAACCCATTCATATTTTATTTTTGCATTACATATACTGTATTCCAAATTTTCTATGGCAAAAACTCTTCAAAGGAAAACATAGAATCATCAAAACAAGCACACAATGCAAATAAAACAGAATTTGTCAAAAACAGAACAGTCTGTAGCAGCACTGGTACAGCGACGTCCTAAACAAACGGTTTAAAACCCCTTTTCGCGACGGCATTTGGAACCGTCGCCAAGTGAGTGTGGGCGATAGGGGGGTCCTTCCCACACGACCCAGAAATCGTCGGGGATAGGCCCTCGTGGGACCCAGGCTGGGGCCGTGTGCGATCGGGCGAGGCATGGAAACCCAATCATTTTCTGTAGGTATGTACATCCCACATGGTGAATCCCAGAAATCATTTCCGTAGGTATGTACATCCCACACGGTGAATCCCAGAAATCATTCCCGTAGGTATGTACATCCCACACGGTGAATCCCAGAAATCATTTCCGTAGGTATGTTCATCCCACATGGTGAATCCCAGAAATCATTTCCGTAGGTATGTACATCCCACACGGTGAATCCCAGAAAACCATTTCCGTAGGTATGTACATCCCACACAGTTCTTTGTGTGGAAACGTGTGTGCAAGGTGGCCTAACGCAAACAGTTCGCTGCCGGAAGCCGTGTGTGATTGTTAGTTGATCGAGCACGCCTACTTTCTAGAAATCGTGCGGGTTGTTTGAGTTCATCGCCCGCGGTGCTGTCTGAGTAACCGTTTGCAATAGAAAACCCCAATAAGCAGGGTAATTATTGATAATCCATGTACTAATCAAACTGATATTTCTTATAAAACACGCCAGATATTTCATATCCGTATAAAAGCAACCAGGATTTCATAGTCGAATTACATCAGATAGCTTCGGCACTCAGTTATGCCATTACACAACAGCAGCAAGTTTCACATGCAGCATCAAAAACCTTTGGAAAGTAGCATCATACACGGTAAATAGACAGATGAATCTCATCTGGGAAACTGCAGAAGCGGAAGGCAAATATTGAGCCTTCAGTGATGTTGAATGTCCTTGCAACTTTAGGCCAGTGGCTATGGATAATTGCCCGCCCAACCTTCGTCCTCTTTAGCAAGACTTCAATATTGTACTGTGGGTGTTGAATGAATACCTTCCTCGGCTCTTGACCATGCAGGTGGTTTGAGAGGTAATCATTGGTGAACTGCTTTGAAAAGTACTGAAAACAAAGCTATGCATAAATCACTGTTGTAAATTTTGAAATGGCGCAAGGGGTAAAAAAAAGGTAAAAGAGTTGGTACCATCCTATAGTTGACTGATGTCTTCTTCATTGTGCAAACAAAGATCTTGCTGTTATTCGTCGCAAGTTTCTTCATCCTAACAATCTTTCCGAGTTTCTTGACTTGACTGATATTCATGGACATCTCATTTCCCCATATGCAAAATGGGTCGAACAGTGGGTCTAAGCCTCTGACAGCAGGACCTACATGTGCAAGAGCAAATTGTAAGAAACCTAAATATTAGAATGATTCCTGCAACTGCACAATAATGTGCTATTAGCCAAAGGACCCTGCTTGAACAAACCTCGATGGTAGACCGCAGTGTCTCCCATTGTTTCCTTGCAACACACATAAGGAAGATCTTGACCAGGTTAATTGAGAGTTGCCATACTATCAGTAGAATATGTATTGAGTACGGCCAAATTCGATTGGTGTCACATGCATAACAATACAAAATTGTACCCACAACAAATGAAAATCAAATTGCAGAACTGAACCAAACAGTTAAATGGACAATAGACCAAATAAACCAAAATAGTTAACTGAGCACGACATTGCAGAATAGAAACATGTACTAGAAGATAAGGCAGTTAACAAAACAAAGAATGCTTGAGAACAGTACTATGAAATGTAGCAATTGTTGGACCAAAGTGTTAACTGAACATTACATTTCAGAGGACCAAACTGTTAACTGAACATCAGATTGCATATTAACATTACAGAGGACAAATCACTAGAAGGCACTGGCTGTGGCCTCGAGAAAACATCACGAACTGTATTTTAAAGTAGACAACCGCGCGGCGGTGTCGACGGTGGCCTCGAAGACGAGGTGCTCCTCCAAGATCTGGCGGTCGACACGCATGTCAGCCATAGCGACCTCGCTCGCGCGTGCGGCCGCATGCTACACAACTCCATGTTATACTGCGTGTAAAATGGCTGTGGGCGGCGCTTAATTGGAGGAGGGGGGCAGTGATTTCGGTGGAAGGTGTCGCTCCGTCAGTCAGGGCATGTGGAACGGGAAAGGAGGAGGATGCTGTGGGTGGGGTGTGGATTACCTGACCATATCGACGAGGCCGTGCAGCAAGAAGAAGGGTCGGCGGCGAGGAGGCCGCGCAGCAAGAAGAAGGGTCGCCGGCGAGGAGGCGGCGCTGCAAGAAGAAGGCTCGCCGGCGAGGAGGCGGCGCTGCAAGAAGAAGGGTAGCCGGCGAGGAGGCGGCGCTGCAAGAAGAAGGGTCACCGGCGAGGAGGCTGAGCTGCCAGTAAGCAGCAGTGAAGGTTTGAACTTGGAAAGCAAGGAGGAATATTGGAAATGTGGCTTTTGGTAGGAGGAAGGGGGCGGGGAGATAGATATTTCCGCGGTGGCAAAAAAATTTCGCTCGGTGCCGCGAGAAACTGGCGCGCAAGTGTGGTTCAAGCGGGGGCGGTGGACTGTAGACGACGAAGCTTCCTGTGTAAGCCAGACAAGACGGTGCGCCAAGATATTTTATATTGCATCGCACACAATTCTTTCTAGTAAACTGTTTGTGGGATACCTGATTTTTTCATTATGTTTTGAAAGACAAAATGGTGTTACGGAGGGAAAGGATGGTGTTTGAATTGCTAGAACATTTACGTACAGTGAACATGCAACTAGTACATGAGTGTCGTGTTTAAATTTGGAATTATTCCAGGTTCGTTTGGCATTTTATGCATTAATTGAGTTTCTGGGCATTTAATGTGCATAATTCAAATTTGAACTACAAGCACATGCTCCAATGCACCAAAGTTTGCTGAAAAATCACATGTGTGTCTTTGGGTGAATTTATAGGTCCCATGCAAGAAATGGGAATAAAATTCAAACATCTGGGTGTCGTGGCTCAGCCGGAATGATTGAGAAACTTGGTTTTTTAATTCCTGTAAATCCAAAACACGGCTGAAAATCATGAAACTTGGCATGGTCTCATGACATGGCACGAACATCCTGCGGAGCTGAAGTCCGTCCGAATCATGTTAGCAATTGCCGCATACTATGATTATGAGATATGGCAGATGGACGTCAAAACGGCATTCCTTAACGGCTTCCTTAAGGAAGAATTGTATATGATGCAGCCGGAAGGTTTTGTCGATCCTAAGAATGCTGACAAAGTATGCAAGCTCCAGCGCTCAATCTATGGGCTGGTGCAAGCATCTCGGAGTTGGAACATTCGCTTTGATGAGATGATCAAAGCGTTTGGGTTTACACAGACTTATGGAGAAGCCTGTGTTTACAAGAAAGTGAGTGGGAGCTCTGTAGCATTTCTCATATTATATGTGGATGACATACTATTGATGGGAAATGATATAGAATTCTTGGAAAGTATAAAGGCCTATTTGAATAAGTGTTTTTCAATGAAGGACCTTGGAGAAGCTGCTTATATATTAGGCATCAAGATCTATAGAGATAGATCAAGATGCCTCATTGGTCTTTCACAGAGTACGTACCTTGACAAGATATTGAAGAAGTTCAATATGGATCAGTCCAAGAAGGGGTTCTTGCCTGTATTGCAAGGTGTGCAATTGAGCACGGCTCAATGCCCGACCACGGCAGAAGATAGAGAAAAGATGAGTGTCATCCCCTATGCCTCGGCCATAGGGTCTATTATGTATGCCATGCTGTGTACCCGACCTGATGTAAACCTTGTCGTAAGTTTGGTAGGAAGGTACCAAAGTAATCCCGGCATGGAACACTGGACAACGGTCAAGAATATCCTGAAGTACCTGAAGAGGACTAAGGATATGTTTCTCGTTTATGGAGGTGACGAAGAGCTCGTCGTAAAGGGTTACGTCGATGCTAGCTTCGACACAGATCTGGATGACTCTAAGTCACAAACCGGATACATGTATATTTTGAATGGAGGGGCAGTAAGCTGGTGCAGTTGCAAGCAAAGCATCGTGGCGGGATCTACATGTGAAGCCGAGTACATGGCAGCCTCAGAGGCAGCGCAAGAAGCAATCTGGATGAAGGAGTTCATTACCGACCTAGGGGTGATTCCCAATGCGTCGGGCCCGATGACTCTCTTCTGTGACAACACTGGAATTATTGCCCTTGCGAAGGAGCCCAGGTTTCACAGGAAGACCAGGCATATCAAGCGTCGCTTCAACTCCATTCGTGAAAGTGTTCAAAATGGAGACATAGATATTTGTAAAGTACATACGGACCTGAATGTGGCAGATCCGTTGACTAAACCTCTCCCTAGAGCAAAACATGATCAACACCAGGACGCTATGGGTGTTCGATTCATCACAATGTAACTAGATTATTGACTCTAGTGCAAGTGGGAGACTGTTCGAAATATGCCCTAGAGGCAATAATAAATGGTTATTATTATATTTCTTTGTTCATGATAATTGTCTATTGTTCATGCTATAATTGTGTTATCCGGAAATCGTAATACATGTGTGAATACATAGACCACAACGTGTCCCTAGTAAGCCTCTAGTTGACTAGCTCGTTGATCAACAGATAGTCATGGTTTCCTGACTATGGACATTGGATGTCATTGATAACGGGATCACATCATTAGGAGAATGATGTGATGGACAAGACCCAATCCTAAGCATAGCTCAAAGATCGTGTAGTTCGTTTGCTAGAGCTTTTCCAATGTCAAGTATCTTTTCCTTAGACCATGAGATCGTGCAACTCCCGGATACCGTAGGAGTGCTTTGGGTGTGCCAAACGTCACAACGTAACTGGATGACTATAAAGGTACACTACGGGTATCTCCGAAAGTGTCTGTTGAGTTGGCACGGATTGAGACTGGGATTTGTCACTCCGTATGACGGAGAGGTATCTCTGGGCCCACTCGGTGATGCATCATCATAATGAGCTCAATGTGACTAAGGAGTTAGCCACGGGATCATGCATTATGGTACGAGTAAAGAGACTTGCCGGTAACGAGATTGAACAAGGTATTGGGATACCGACGATCGAATCTCGGGCAAGTAACATACCGATTGACAAAGGGAATTGTATACGGGATTGATTGAATCCTCGACATCGTGGTTCATCCGATGAGATCATCGTGGAACATGTGGGAGCCAACATGGGTATCCAGATCCCGCTGTTGGTTATTGACCGGAGAGGCGTCTCGGTCATGTCTGCATGTCTCCCGAACCCATAGGGTCTACACACTTAAGGTTCGGTTACGCTAGGGTTGTAGAGATATTAGTATGCGGAAACCCAAAAGTTGTTCGGAGTCCCGGATGAGATCCCGGACGTCACGAGGTGTTCCGGAATGGTCCGGAGGTGAAGAATTATATATAGGAAGTCTATTTTCGGCCACCGGGAAAGTTTCGGGGGTTATCGGTATTGTACCGGGACTACCGGAAGGGTCCCGGGGGTCCACTGGGTGGGGCCACCTATCCCGGAGGGCCCCATGGGCTGAAGTGGGAAGGGAACCAGCCCTTAGTGGGCTGGGGCGCCCCTCATGGGCCTCCCCCTGCGCCTAGGGTTGGAAACCCTGGGGGTGGGGGGCGCCCCACTTTACTTGGGGGGGAAGTTTCCCCCTGGCCGCCGCCCCCCCTTGTAGATGGGTTCCAGGGCCGGCGCCCCCCCTCTAGGGGGCCTATATATAGTGGGGGGAGGGAGGGCAGCAGAAAGACAGCCCCTGGCGCCTCCCTCTCCCCCTGCAACACCTCTACCTCTCGCAGAAGCTTGGCGAAGCCCTGCCGAGATCCCCGCTACTTCCACCACCACGCCGTCGTGCTGCTGGATCTCCATCAACCTCTCCTCCCCCCTTGCTGGATCAAGAAGGAGGAGACGTCACTGCTCCGTACGTGTGTTGAACGCGGAGGTGCCGTCCGTTCGGCACTCGGTCATCGGTGATTTGGATCACGGCGAGTACGACTCCATCAACCCCGTTCATTGGAACGCTTCCGCTCGCGATCTACAAGGATATGTAGATGCACTCCCTTCCCCTCGTTGCTAGTATACTCCATAGATGGATCTTGGTGATGCGTAGGAAATTTTAAAATTCTGCTACGATCCCCAACAGCGACTTGCATTCGTAAGGTGGCCTCAGAGGAGTTTGGAGTGTCCAGGGGAAGGAGAAGCGAAGATAAGGATACCTTGTGGTGGAATGATGATGTCCAGAAGGCGATTAAAGAGAAGAAAGATTGCTTTAGACGCCTATACCTGGATAGGAGTGCAGACAACATAGAGAAGTACAAGATGGCGAAGAAGGCCGCAAAGCGAGCTATTGGTGAAGCAAGGGGCCGGGCGTATGAGGACCTCTACCAACGGTTAGGCACGAAAGAAGGCGAAAGGGACATCTATAAGATGGCCACGATCCGAGAGAGGAGGACGAGGGATATCGGTCAAGTCAAATGCATCAAGGACGGAGCAGGCCAACTCTTGGTGAAGGACGAGGAGATTAAGCATAGATGGCGGGAGTACTTCGACAAGCTGTTCAATGGGGAGAATGAGAGTTCTACCATTGAACTAGACGACTCCTTTGATGAGACCAGCATGTGTTTTGTGCGGCGAATCCAGGAGTCTCGGGTCAAGGAGGCTTTAAAAAGGATGAAGGGAGGCAAGGCGATGGGCCTGGATTGTATCCCCATTGAGGTGTGGAAAGGTCTCGGGGACATAGCGATAGTATGGCTAACCAAGCTTTTCAACCTCATTTTTCGGGCAAACAAGATGCCAGAAGAATGGAGACGGAGTATATTAGTACCAATCTTCAAGAACAAGGGGGGTGTTCAGAGTTGTACTAATTACCGTGGAATTAAGCTGATGAGCCATACAATGAAGCTATGGGAGAGAGTCATTGAGCACCGCTTAAGAAGAATGACAAGCGTGACCAAAAATCAGTTTGGTTTCATGCCTGGGAGGTCGACCATGGAAACCATTTCTTGGTATGACAACTTATGGAGAGATATAGGGAGCAAAAGAAGGACTTGCATATGGTGTTCATTGACTTGGAGAAGGCCTATGATAAGATACCGCGGAATGTCATGTGGTGGGCCTTGGAGAAACACAAAGTCCCAGCAAAGTACATTACCCTCATCAAGGACATGTACGATAATGTTGTGACAAGTGTTTGAACAAGTGATGTCGACACTGATGACTTCCCGATTAAGATAGGACTGCATCAGGGGTCAGCTTTGAGCCCTTATCTTTTTGCATTGGTGATGGATGAGGTCACAAGGGATATACAAGGAGATATCCCATGGTGTATGCCCTTTGTGGATGATGTGGTGCCAGTTGACGATAGTTAGACGGGGGTAAATAGGAAGTTAGAGTTATGGAGACAAACCTTGGAATCGAAAGGGTTTAGGCTTAGTAGGACTAAAACCGAGTACATGATGTGCGGTTTCAGTACTACTAGGTGTGAGGAGGAGGAGGTTAGCCTTGATGGCCAGGTGGTACCTCAGAATGACACCTTTCGGTATTTGGGGTCAATGCTGCAGGAGGATGGGGGTATTGATGAAGATGTGAACCATCGAATCAAAGCCAGATGGATGAAGTGGCGCCAAGCTCCTGGCATTATCTGTGACAAGAGAGTGCCACAAAAGCTAAAAGACAAGTTCTACAGGACGGCGGTTCGACCCGCAATGTTGTATGGCGCTAAGTGTTGGCCAACTAAAAGGCAACATGTTCAACAGTTAGGTGTGGCGGAGATGCGTAGGTTGAGATGGATGTGTGGCCACACGAGGAAGGATCGAGTCCGGAATGATGATATACGAGATAGAGTTGGGGTAGCACCAATTGAAGAGAAGCTTGTCCAACATCGTCTAAGATGGGTTGGGCATATTCAGCGCAGGCCTCCAGAAGCTCCAGTGCATAGCGGATGGCTAAAGCGTGCGGAGAATGTCAAGAGAGGGCGGGGTAGACCGAATTTTTCATGGGAGGAGTCCGTTAAGAGAGACCTGGAGGATTGGAGTATCACCAAAGAGCTATGTATGGACAGGGGTGCGTGGAAGCTTGCTATCCATGTGCCAGAGCCATGAGTTGGTTGTGAGATCTTATGGGTTTCACCTCTAGCCTACCCCAACTTGTTTGGGACTAAAGGCTTTGTTGTTGTTGTTAAATTCACACAGAGGTATAAGTGTAAGCGTATCAACAAGGATCCAAATGTCCATATTCTCTTCGTTGATGCCATCTTCAGGATCACCAAGATCGGTGACATGCTGCTACTTCTTGAGCTTTCGTTGGTTTTTCCCTTGAAGAGGAAAGGGTGATGCAGCACAGTAGAGATAAGTATTTCCCTCAGGTAAGAACCGAGGTACCAATCCAGTAGGAGAAACGCGCAAGTCCCCGATAGGTGCACCTGCACAAACAAGCAAACACTTGCACCCAACGCGATAAAGGGGTTGTCAATCCCTTCACGGTCACTTGCAAAGGTGAGATCTGATAGAGATAGATAGAACTACACAAAAGATAAAATATTTTTGGGGTTTTTGGTTTATAGATTTGAAAATAAAAGATTGCAAAATAGTAGATCGGAAACTAATATGATGGAAAATAGACCTGGGGGCCATAGGTTTCACTAGAGGTTTCTCTCATGAAGGCAAATAATACGATGGGTGAACAAATTACTGTCGAGCAACTGATAGAAAAGCGCAAAGTTATGACGATATCCAAGGCAATGATTATGCATATAGGCATCACGTCCGTGTCAAGTAGACTGACTCCTTCCTGCATCTACTACTATTACTCCACACATCGACCGCTATCCAGCATGCATATAGAGTATTAAGTTCATAAAGAATGGAGTAATGCCTTAAGTAAGATGACATGATGTAGAGGAATAAACTCAAGCAATATGATGAAAACCCCATCTTTTTATCCTTGATGGCAACAATTCAATACATGTCTCGCTACCCCTACTTTGTCACTAGGTGAAATCACACAAGATTCAACCCAAAGCTAAGCACCTCTCCCATTGCAAAAAAAACCAATCTAGTTGGCCAAACAAACCGATAGTTCGAAGAGAAATACAAAGATATAAAATCATGCATAAAATAATCCAGAGAAGATTCAAATACTATTCATAGATAAGCTGATCATAAATCCACAATTCATCGGATCTCGACAAACACACCGCAAAAGAAGATTACATCGGATAGATCTCCAAGAACATCGAGGAGAACATGGTATTGAGAATCAAAGAGAGAGAAGAAGCCATCTAGCTACTAGCTATGGATCCGTAGGTCTATAGTAAACTACTCATGTTTCATCGGAAGGGCAATAGAGTTGATGTAGATGCCCTCCGTGATCGAATCCCCCCTCCGGCAGGATGCCGTCAAAGGCCCCAAATGGGATTTCACGGGAACAAAAGGTTGCGGCGGCAGAAAAGTATTTTTGTGGATGCTTCTGAGCGTTTTGGAATATATGTGAATATATGGGACGAAGGGCTAGGTCAGGGGAGTCCCGAGGGGCCCACAAGGTAGGGGCGCCCCCCTAGGGCGTGCCCTCCACCCTTACCGCCGCCTCGTGGCTCTTTCGGCTTGGACTCCAAGTCCCCTGGGTGCCTTCTGGTGCAAGAAAAATCATCGTGAAGTTTTATTCCGTTTGGACTCCGTTTGGTATTCCTTTTCTGCGGAGCTCAAAAGCAAGGAAAAAACAGAAACTGGCACTGGGCTCTAGGTTAATAGGTTAGTCCCAAAAATAATATAAAATAGCATATTAATGCATATAAAACATCCAAAACAGATAATAAAATAGCATGGAACCATCAAAAATTATAGATACGTTGGAGACATATCACATGCATACCCTCCTGAAAATCATACGCCTTGCACAGTGCTTCCCAATTTGAGCAACCAAAATAGGATACGCTCTCCGAATTGTATAGCTTTACAACAAAATCATAACCATGATGGGTCCTGAGATGAACTATCTTTGTCTCCATATTTTCATGATCTTCGAAATTCAGATGCTCCAAGACATAGCGTCTTGCATGGCATGGGATAAACTAGTCGAATTGTAAAAGACGGGAATTATACGTTGAAGAAGCATAAGTCATGCTTAATTACGAAAAAATACTTGTCATTTCATACCGTTTCAATAGCAAAGGTCTTGTCGAGCTTAATATTGAAACGCTGACCGTCTGCCAGGTGAGGCCTATCGCACAGACCCCCGGTCGTCGCTGCACCAGTCGCACTCTGGGATCCTATCGTCGTCGTCAGACATTTCCTATGTTCATAATTCAAAGATTAAACTTCTAAAATTAAATATAAGTACTACAAAAACTAAATTAGATCATTATTATTCATCACGGGTTGACTATCGGTCTGTCGAGTCTTTTCTTGAAAACTCTCAGCTCACGTGGTGTATATATTCGACCGTCAGTGATGGTCGCTCCTCCCTTCGTCCCCGAGTGCATTACACCAAAATGTCTAGCACACGGGAACGAGAGAAGTGACCCCCACGACAACAGTCGGGATTCTTCTTTCTCTCATATATGGTGGAGACTCTCCCTCACTGATTCCTCTCTGACTTTTGCGACCGTCGGTGATGGTCGTTCTTCTCTTCCTTCCCGTGCATTACCAAAAGGTCTATCACGAGAAAGAAGAGGAAGAACGACCCCCACGTCAACAGTCGGCATTCTTTTCCTCTCATATATGGTGGAGTCCCAACAGACTTAAAGTCAACCCGAAATGTCGTTTAATTATCTTTCTAGAAAATCTGGGCCACTCAATATTTCCTACATATTCTAGCACAAGTCATGTCAAAATTCACGGAAAAATACGGCATGACCTTTGCTAAAAAGGACATATATCGAGCGCCTGAAATTTGCCGGAATGGAAATTAATCAACACTCCGGCAAAACATAGGCCACTTTGAGGTGTTCCCTGCAAACATAGGCCACTTGGGCAAGCACTAGTAGTACACAACACTACATATGACATGTCTACATCTCCATCATATTTGAAAGACCTTCATTGAAAATCTTCTATTCCATGGAAATTGTCACAATTACTCATCTAATACTCTAGTACATCTATCAAAACATCTACATCATCATCAACATGGGGATTTGGCTGGTCTCACCTCGAGGTCGGAGGGGGTCGGTGACGGGGACGACGATGGGGATGATGCGGGGCTCCTTGATTTCTGCAAAAACAAAATATAAACAAAAACAGCATTAACCTCATTTTAGGACTTAGTGAAACCCTATAAGTTATCAAGTAAATATCCAATTTGAATATAACTTACTGTCCACTTCTTGAACCATAGAAAAATGCTCTAATTTCGCAATATAACTTAGAGTTTGATTGCTGAAATTCCTATTACTAAATTTGTTACCTAAAAATTTGTCATATAGCATTCCAATACATTTCTATAATTCAAAAAGTTCTATACCTAAAAATTTATATTACTATTTTTTACTAAAATTTTGTATTACAAAAAATTTATATCTACCTTCTACAACAAAATTATAACTATCTATAATATTCAAAAAACCCACATTCTACAATCAAAGTGTTATTTTTATATCAACTAGATCTACTAACTATGTTTGAATTTTTACTAGTTCACTCTAAACACTATAAGCTATCAACTAAACCCTAGAAGCATACTAAATCAAAGTGTTACATATCAACTAAATCTAAACACGATAAGCTATCAATTAAACCCTGATTGTGTGGATGGAGGAGGGGAGGGAGGATGGGTTGTGGATGGAGGAGGGGGGAGGAGGGGTTGTGGAGGGAGGAGGGGCTGTTGATGGAGGAGGAGGGGCGGCTAGAGGAGGGAGGAGCAGGGGGAGGGATGAGGGGAGGAGGGGAGGAGGAGAGGCGGCTAGAGGAGGGAGGAGTGGGGCGGAGGAGGCAGGAGGGGCAGCTAGAGGAGGGAGGAGGGAGGAGGAAGAGGAGAAGGAGGAGGCTTACCAAGGCCGGGGGATTGCGGCGACGCTGGCGGCAATACGGTGACAGCGGCGATGGTAGGAGTAGGACGGCCGTGACGGTGATAGTGAGACAGGGAGAGTGAGGAAACAGGTGGGGCGGGGGGATAAGGCCAGTGCGGGCCACGGCCCAGCGCTACTACTATTTAGTTAGCAGTAGTGCGGTTCCCACAGGGGCGCTACTACTATACCTATCCTGTTGGCAACGGTGTGGCATGTATAGTGGTAGCGCGTTTTGTTCCTGCCGCGCTACTGTTATGCATATAGCAGTAGTGTCCTTTGTATACACACGCTACTGCTAATGAGCAGTATCGCCTTCTTTTAGCCCGCACTACTGATAAGCTTCTATGTATAAGGCTTTCCCTAGTAGTGACAAGTAGCAACCGGCAACGAGAATGACGGTATAGTGAGCATGTGCATGACTCAGGAGGATACCGACACACCTTGGTTTTGTAAAGTATTGCAAAGCAAAGAGAACATCACATGATAACCAAAGTTTCACTCGACTATCATTCGTGTAATCGTAGGGATCGATATGGATGTCCACGGTTCCGCTATCGGTCATTGAACGAAGGAGTTTCATTCATGTCTATGATATACCAAACCTACAGGGTCACAAGCTTAAGGCAATCATGATCTGAGTAGTATGAGAGTATTAAGAATTTATTTGTAGAATTTTTTCATTAATATTCAGAATAGTTCTGAGAGAAACCGGAAGCGTTCTGGGGTCACCGAAAGGGTTTCGGAGATTATTGGGCAATACCAGCTATTGCCGATAAATAATATATAGGTGGAAAATGTTTCCGGTGATGTTAATTAATAATAAAAGGCTCTAGTAATTGTTAGGAGGCCTTTATATTTAATTTAATATCAACATGCCTTAAAAAATCAAGTGGTGGGAGGACTATTGGGCCACTATGGCCCAATAGGAAGTGACACCCCCTTTCCTTGTGTGTGGGGGGGGGAGTGGGGAGAGGAGGGCGAATTGGACTAGGGGAGGAGTCCCTTGGCTGGCACGCAAAGGAGGGCCTTTCCATTCTTGGTGGCTGCCCCTCCCTCCCCCTCTAACCTATATATATACTAGAGGATTTTGCCCTTTGGGAGAAATAAGTTTTGGAGCCTCCTCTAGTTCATCTAGTTCTAGTTCTAGTTGGACCTAGTTGACTATTTAGAGCTAGACCTAGTTCCTCTAAGCCTCATAATTAGAAGCCCAGTGTGGTTCTAATCTCCTCCCTCGAATTCTCCGGCTACGATTAGCTCTAGATGGTTAAGCACTGCCGGATCATGAAGACCGTATGCTTGCAACCAAGTAGAGAGGTTGTGCTTTTGGTCTTTCGTTCAAGGGATCGTTCGAGGGCGGTTCGCGAGATTGTCCTCAACGATTCAAGGCACTCTGATACGTCTCCAATGTATCTATAATTTTTTATTCTTTCATGCTATTATATTATCAATCTTGTATGCCTTATATGCAATTTTATAGCATTTTTGCGAACTAACCTAATAACCTTGTGCCCACTACGAGTTTCTGTTTTTGCCTATTTTACTGTTTCACAAAAAAGGTACCAGATGAAGTCCAAACGCAATGAAACTTTATGGTGATTTTTTCTAGACTAGAAGGGACCCTAGAAGCTTCGTGAGGAGGCCAGAAGACATACAAGTGGGCCACAAGCTCACACAACGCGCCCTAGGGGAGCCACCTGAGCTTGTGAGCACCTCATAGCTTCGTTTGACCTAATTCTAACTCCATAAATTCTCTAAATCCCAAAACCACCAGAGCGAGACCGAAACAATTATTCCGCCGCCGTAAGCCTCTGTTCTTCCACGATCCCATCTGGAGGCCTCCGCCAGTACTCTATCGAAGGGGGAATAGATCACAGATGGCCTCTACATCAATCTTGCGCACCTTCAATGATGTGTGAGTAGTTCCCCACAGACCTATGGGTCCATAGTGATTAGCTAGATGGATCTCTCTCTTTGATCTTCAATACAATGTTCCTCGGTGTGTTTTTTGGGATCTGATGAATTGTGGGTTTATGATCAGATTATTCATTGAAAGTAACTGAGTCTTTTTTGAACTTTATTACGTGTGATTGTTATAGCTATGTAATTCTTTCCCATCTATGAGTTTTCTTTTGCCAAGTTGATGATTAGATCTTCAATGGAAGTGGTGCATAGTAGTAGGTTCAATCTTGTTTTTTCCTCACCTCGTCACAGAAGGGGTAGCAAGGCACATATCTGTATTGTTTCTACTAAGGGTAAAACGACGGTGTTCAATCATATTGCTTGGTTTTATTCTATCTACATTATGTCATCATACTTCATGCATTACTCCATTTGTCATGAACTTAATCCCTAGATAAGCAAGCATAGAAGCGCTCTTGAAGTCGAGTAATAGTATTAGGCATCAGTAAGTTTAATGGTCTACTTGTCATAGACGTAATGCCTATGTACTAATCATGCCATGAATAACGTCATAACTTTGCGCTTTTCTATCAATTGCCCAACAGTAATTTGTCTACCCACCGTATGCTATGTTCTTGGGAGAGATGCTTCTAGTGAAAACTATGGCCCCTGGGTCTATTCACCATATTTACCAAAACCCTAAAAAGCCCTCTGCAATCTATTTACTTTTATTTTCTTTTGAAATTTATATATCTATCACTATCAGAATTAATCCTTGCAATTTACGATTGCAAGGGGATTGAAAACCCTCTTGTCCGCGTTGGGTGCAAGTATTTTGTTTGTGTGTGTAGGTACTGTCGACCTTTGTCTACGTGAATCTACTATTGGTTCGATAAACATTGGTTCTCTACCGAGGGAAATACTATCTGCTACTATATTGCTTATCCCTTCCTCTTCGCGGAAACACCCAACGCACCTCACAAGTAGTAGACTCCAAGTACGATCTACACCGACTCATCTACTTCCACTGCAGTCCAGAGTTGGTAGCGATCGTTGATCCAAACCTTATTTGCATCTTCATATTGTTTCTAGGTGATCGTAGGGCGATCTTTTTTGTTTTCTACTACGTGTCCCAACAAAATGCATGTCTTGACCATTGCATCATGCGTTGTTTTCATCGGTTCATCACAGACAGCGAGCTCCACGACCTTTACGTGCATGGCCAACACTACACTTGGTCTAGTGAGCGTGAGAACTCCATCCTGGTGCGAATTGACCACTTACTCTGCATGTCGGCCTGGGAGGTGGCTCACCTTCACTGCCTTCTCCTCTGCCTTGCCTCAGCAGCATCGGATCACTGCCCGCTAGTGTCGGATCACGGGTTCCGGCAAAACCCTCAAGGTTCGAACACTAGGGTGCGCGCGAAGATTTCCTCCCTACCGATCCGCGTCCTAACTAGCCAAGTTCTCAAGAACGAACTCGACGAGCTCACAACACAAGGGACACAAGATTTATACTGGTTCGGGCCACCGTTGTGGTGTAATACCCTACTCCAGTGTGGTGGTGGTGGATTGCCTCTTGGGCTGATGATGAACAGTACAAGGGGAGGAACAGCCTCCTGGGGTTGAGGTGTTCTTGTGCTCGGTGTGTGGCTAAGGATTGGGTGAGATGCCTCTGAATGAGTTTTCTCCTACAGTGGTGGCTAGTTCTACTTATATAGGCCCTGGTCCTCTTCCCAAATATTGAGCGGGAAGGGAGCCAACAACGACCAATTTGAAAGGGGACAGCTAGTACAACTTATCCTGACAAAAGTAGTCTTCGCCTGCAAAAGGCTCTGGTGGTGACGCCGCCTTGGGCTCCATGGTGACCTCCGTCTTGCCGTCCTGCTGGTCTTGGTCTCGTTACACTGATATGGAAACCTTTGCTTGATGCCTCGGTACTCCGCGCCTACGCTTTCTCCCTTAGCACCAAAGGGGAAACAAGGATGCTGCACGCGCTGGCGCCCGCCTGGCCTCGATTGTCATGGCTCACGTCACGAGAACCTCGCGAGGTTTGCCCTGCCTTGATCTCTCCGCTCCTCGTGAGGCAACCTGGTGAGGCCGTTCCTGAGGAGGTCTTGTGTCGTTGGCCTCGCGAGGCTTGGCCCCTCGCGAGGGTCTCGAATGACTTGTTGATGAAGATGGGTCGTACGGGCCCACGCTCAGAGCCACGCCGTGGGCCGCAGGCAGGCAAGTCTGGGGACCCCTGTTCCCAGAACGCCGGCAGTAGCCCCCGGGCCCAAGGCGCGCTCGGGCTTGGCTTCAAGGCGAAGACAAAGGTCAAGTACGGAGCATCGCGGGCCCCAAAAGCCCGCGGCCTCGATCGACGTGTGGCGGTTGATTGGGCGTGGTAGTCTCCGCTTCCCCACGCTGCCTCGGCAACTGCCCGACTTGACAAGTCCCTATGACATGCAAGGAAAACCATCATTTCCTGTGATCGTGGGGGCGCTGGTTGGCCTTCTCCTGCTATAAATGAGGAAGGGGGGCGGAGCCCCCGTCGCCCATTTCTCCCCATCCTGTTTGCTTCTTTCTCCTTGACCCTATGCTAGTAGCCATGGCGCCAATCCGAAAGTTTTCTGTTGCAGAGAAGGGAAAGACTCCCCTCGACGTGCCGGCACCGCTCCCGCCGAAGAAGAGGTCGGTTCACCGCCGCGACGCAGCGGCGATGCAGGTGATGACAAGGCCTTGGTGCGAGCGGCCTCCTCCAGGGTATTCGCAACCCTTGTACGCCCAAGCCGGGGGCTCAGGAGGAAGGAACGACGAGCGTCGGCGCGCATGCCGTGGCCAGGGTCGACGTGCCGTGGTGATGCGCGCCGTCGCTCCTGGAGTCCACGTGGCGGACTCCTCGCGCGAGCTCGTGCTGTGGGCGGCGATGCCCCCAAGCTCTTGGATCCGCTTCCCACGGTTCTTCTCTGACGTGATGCCACCGAGGGGACCCCTTGAGCTCTGGTTGCAGCATGCCGACTGCGACGCTCCGGCGACCGCCGCAGAGGTCGAAGCGGTCTCCCCCGGCAAGACCTTCATGACCCGCGGCTGGGGCGAGGTCGCGCGGGTTTGCCGTGCGGAGGGCGCCCCCGCGATCCACTTCGAGTATGACGGCGCTTCCACGCTGTTCTTCAAGGTCTTCGACGCGGAGGGCTGATACGTCTCTGACGTATCTATAATTTTTGATTGTTCCATGCTATTATATTATCTGTCTTGGATGTTTAATGGGCTTTACTATGCACTTTTATATTAATTTTGGGACTAACCTATTAACCTAGAGCCCAGTGCCAGTTTCTCTTTTTTTCCTTGTTTTTGAGTTTTACAGAAAAGGAATACCAAACGGAGTCCAATGGACGTGCCAATTTTTGACGATTTTTTATGGACCAAAAGAAGACCCCGGGCTGCCCACGAGGGTGGGGGCGCGCCCACCCCCTGGGCGTGGGCTCCTGCCTCGTGGACAACCCGAAGACCCCCCTAACGTGAGACCAACGCCAAAAATTCCTATAAATACTGAAACTTCCAGAGAACAGAATAGATCAGGAGTTCCGCCGCCGCAAGCCTCTGTAGCCACCAAAAACCAATCGGGACCCTGTTTCGGCACCCTACTGGAGGGGGGATCCCTCACCGGTGGCCATCTTCATCATCCCGGCGCTCTCCATGACGAGGAGGGAGTAGTTCACCCTCGGGGCTGAGGGTATGTACCAGTAGCTATGTGTTTGAACTCTCTCTCTCGTGTTCTTGATTTGGCACGATCTTGATGTATCGCGAGCTTTTCTATTATAGTTGGATCTTATGATGTTTCTCCCCCTCTACTCTCTTGTAATGGATTGAGTTTTCCCTTTGAAGTTATCTTATCGGTTTGAGTCTTTAAGGATTTGAGAACACTTGATGTATGTCTTGCGTGGGATACCCGTGGTCACAATGGGGTATTCTATTGATCCACTTGATGTATGTTTTGGTGATCAACTTGCGGGTTCCGCCCATGAACCTATGCATAGGGGTTGGCACACGTTTTCGTCTTGACTCTCCGGTAGAAACTTTGGGGCACTCTTTGAGGTTCTATATGTTGGTTGAATAGATGAATCTGAGATTGTGTGATGCATATCGTATAATCATACCCACGGATACTTGAGGTGACATTGGAGTATCTAGGTGACATTAGGGTTTTGGTTGATGTGTGTCTTAAGGTGTTATTTTACTATGAACTCTAGGGCTTTTTGTGACACTTATAGGAATAGCCCAATGGATTGATCGGAAAGAATAACTTTGAGGTGGCTTCGTACCCTACAATAATCTCTTCGTTTGTTCTCCGCTATTAGTGACTTTGGAGTGACTCTTTGTTGCATGTTGAGGGATAGTTATATGATCCAATTATGTTATTATTGTTGAGAGAACTTGCACTAGTGAAAGTATGAACCCTAGGCCTTGTTTCCTAGCATTGCAATACCGTTTACGCTCACTTTTATCATTAGTTACCTTGCTGTTTTTATATTTTCAGATTACAAAAACCTATATCTACCATCCATATTGCACTTGTATCACCATCTCTTCGCCGAACTAGTGCACCTATAGAATTTACCATTGTATTGGGTGTGTTGGGGACACAAGAGACTCTTTGTTATTTGGTTGCAGGGTTGTTTGAGAGAGACCATCTTCATCCTACGCCTCCCACGGATTGATAAACCTTAGGTCATCCACTTGAGGGAAATTTTCTACTGTCCTACAAACCTCTGCACTTGGAGGCCCAACAACGTCTACAAGAAGAAGGTTGCGTAGTAGACATCAAGGGCCACCGCTTGGAGTGTTTCTCTGGAGGGGAGCGCCAGGATGATGCGCGCTCCGCTCGCGGCCACTCAAGCAGCAGCGACTCTTGGGCGTCCATCGATTCTCCTGAGCTCTATGAGACTCCGGAGATGAGCGACGACAGCTGCGTGCCCCCGAGCTCTCGCCGTGCTCGGGGCAAGGCTGCAGCGTCCGGCCGCCGCCGTCACTGATCTGGATGGGGTTGGCGCCGGCCTCCCGTGGCCCACTATTGATGATGGCGTCAGCCACGGGAGGGTGTAGATAGGACCCCCCTAAGTCCTCGTCTTTTGTTCTCTGCGAGGAATCAAGAAGTGCCCCGCGGGGCGTGTAACGGGTCTGTAATGTCTTCTGTTGAAACTATCCTTGTTATGAGAAATTGCGAGTGCATGTCGTGTTAAGGCTTGGTCTCCCCTTTCCAACCTTGCGACGGCTTGTTGCTCTACGCTCATAGGTCCCGGTCCCCAGGCAAGCTGCAGCCGTCGCTGGTATGCCAGGTCGCGTGCCGTGGTCAAGGGCAGGAGGTGAGCGGCCCGAGGTCCAGTAAGAGCCCCTGAGGCGCGATGCTCGGGAGGTCCCCTTTAGCGCCCAAGCGGCCGTGGTAAGATAAGAAAGGGGGCGACGTTGCCGCAACAGGGTTGCGGCGAGCGTGACCCTTAGGCTCCAACGATTAGCCGATTTGAGCGCGAGACTTATCTTGGCGGAATGAGGGCGATTCCTTGTGACGCGCCTCGTTAAAGCGTAGCTAGGCCAGGCCCATGCGAGCCTCCCCCTCTTCTCCATGCCCTCCTTTATGCTCTACATCCTCAGGTCCCGGCCCTCGAGCGAGCTCAGCCGCCACTGGTATGCCAGGTCGCGTGTCGTGGTCAAGGCCAGGGGTGAGGGCTGGAGAGCCAATAAGAGCTCCTGAGTCGCGATGCTTAGGAGCCCCCCTTTTAACGCGCAAGCGGATTGCATGGGAGAAGAGGGGGCTCGTGGTGCCGCCTGCTGTCATTCTCATGAGATTCCTGCGAGACAGCACAAGGAGAAACACGGTTTGCCATTATGGTTGTCAGTCCACCCTATTGCTCGCGAGGAGATGAAGGCACTGAGGGCCTGGTGAGGTGACATGCGTGGGGCGCGCCGCGAGCCAGAGCTCGACCGCTCAGATTTGTCGACGTTGCAGGGACGGACCCGTGCACAAGCGTCGTGCCGGTGTGAGCAGCCCCCTTGGGAGGCGAGAGCCAAGCATGTGATACTCATAGATAGATTAAGCACGGAAAGCATACTGGCTTAGGTAAAAGCAGGGAAGATACACGCCGCTGGGTCAGGCCCGAGCGGCTTGGGGATGATGCAGCCCGAGGGGCGCCCCCAGCAAGGTAAGCTAAAGACATAAGAAAAAGGGATACATGCCACAGGGACGGACCCATGTGGCCTGGGAGTGATGCAGCCCGAGGGGCGCTCCCAGTTAAATGAACTTGGAAAATGTCACCTGGTTCTGTTGATGAAGGGATGTCGGAGCAGCTGAAGGTACGCGGTGAAGGAATTGCTCCTCACGAGCCACCGGGGGCCTGAGCCTCGGGAGGCTCTGGGGGTCCAGGTGGTTCCTCGAGGACCGTCTCCATCTCCGCCAACACTGCGTGGTGCCTGGCCTCCTGAGCCGCCAAGATCCTTCGCAGGCTGCGCTGACAGGCGGTCGCCACACTCGGCTGGCCAAAAGGCATGCGAACGTAGCTGTGAGGTGGGCCCTCGCAGCGGCCCACGCGCGAAGGCCATCAGAGCTCCTGAGATGCGGCCCTGTTGAGCCCTGGGACGTCGATGCAGACGCGCAACCCAGCATCCTCGCCTAGATGGGGAGTTGTGCTTCGCGAGCGGCGGTCACCGTGCATGGCCCTGGCGTCTTGTAGTTCCTGAGTAGTCTTGGTGATGAACTCCTGAGCGGTGGGCGCTCCTCGCCCTGTGTTCTCCTGAGGGAGACATGCTGCAAAGCATGCCTCCAAGTGGTGCCCGAGCGCCTCCCTCGTGATGTTGGCAAGGTCCAAGGCCCTCCAGAAGAGAGCCCCCGAGCCCTACCCGAGAAGGGCACCGGGCGCGCCTTCCTATGCGATGGAGGGAGGCGCCCCTGGAGCGGGCGCTGATCCTGACGAGGTTCCAGTTGCGACGCCGCCCCCTGAGGTCCTGCACGGCGCATATGCTTCTTCTTCTTGGGGATGGCCTCAGGAGGGCCCTCGCCTTGCTGTCGGGGTCGTCGATCGCTGCAGCTTGAAAGGCACGCTCGAGGGAGCACACCGCGTCTCTTTCTTTGCATGGGACCGTGATGATCCCACCGCTTCCCGGCATCTTGAGGACATTGTAGCCGTGATGGGTCACCGCCATGAACTTGGCCAGGGCTGGATACCTGAGGATGGCATTGTACGGCAGACAGATGTGCGCGATGTCGAAGTCGAAGAGCTTGGTGCGGTAGTTCTTGCATTCTCAAAAGGTGACAGGGAGGCGGACCTGCCCTATCGGTGTGGTGGAACTGTCGGTCACTCCTGAGAAAGGCTTGGTAGGCTGAAGCTGATCATACGGCACTTGGAGGTTGTCGAACGTGTCGACGGACAGGACGTTGAGCCCTGCGCCGCCGTCGATGAGGGTTTTGGTGACTTGGACGTTGCTGATGACTGGGGAGCAAAGCATCAGGAGGGCGCCAGCGGTGGCTGCGCACTTGAGCTGATCCGCCGAACCGAAGGTGATGGCGCACTGGGACCACCTGAGCGGCGTGTGGCCTCAAGCTTGGGGAGGACCGCATTCACTTCACGAGCAAACTGTTTGAAGATACGCTACGAGGCTGGGGCCTGAGCTCCGCCTAAGATGCAGGTGATAGCACGTGGCTCGTGGAAGCCCCCAGCCCCCTCGTCTTGATGGTGGTCGTCATTCCTTCTTGGTGGCGGCGGTAGTGGTGGAAGACCAGCGTTGCCCTGAGGACGGTCCTCACGAGGCTGGTCCCTCCAGGCTCCCTCGCGAGGCTGATCCTGCCAGTGGTCCTCACGAGGCCGGTCGCGCCACTCCTGGCGCGGGCGACGGTCGTCCCAGCGTCCGCCACCACGTCCTCCTTCTCGGCCGTAGCCCCGGTCGTTGCGCTCGGGGCGTCGACCGAAGCGTCCTTCTCGGATGGCTCTGAGCTCTTGACAGTCGCTGGTGTTGTGGGTATGCAGGTTATGGAAGGCGCAGAATGGTCGGCTGCTCTTGGATGACTCGGGCTGGTCTGTGCCGCGCTTGGTGTCCGGCTCCGCCGCGAGCACGTCTGCTCCCTTGCGCTTCACGTCCTTGGCCTTGGCTTTCTTCTCCTTCGGATCCGCAGCCGGCAGCTCGAGGAGGGAGAGGCGCCCTTCCTCAGCTCTTGCGCGCTTGGTCGCCAGGTTGAACAACTCCTGTGATGTGCACAGCTCCTCGTGGATAGCGAGCTCTTCCTTCATCTTGACGCCACGGACGCCATCAAAGAACGCGGAGATGATGGCCTCGTCCGTCACCTTGGGGATCTTGAGATGAACGTTGTTGAAGCGCTGGATGTACTTCTGGAGGGTCTCTCCTGGTTGTTGCTTGACGCGACGTAGGTCTCCCGCGGCCGATGGGCGATCGCGAGTGCCCTGGAAGTTGGCGACGAAGTGGTCGCGCATCTCATCCCAGGAGGAGATCGAGCCTGGAGGCAGGTTTAGAAGCCACGAACGGGCCCTGTCTTTGAGCGCCATAGGGAACTAGTTCGCCATGACTTTCTCGTCGCCGTTGGCCGCCTCGATGCTCAGCTCGTAGAGCTGCAGGAACTCCGCGGGGTCGGGGGTGCCGTCGTAGCGAGGAGGCAGATCTGGCTTGAACTTGCCCGGCCAGGCGACGCTACGCAGCTCGGGGGTGAAGGCGCGGCAGCCGGCCGTGGTCACCGGGGCCTGCCTTGGAGGTGGAGCTTGGTCTTTGCGCCCGCGTGCCGCGACGGCAAGCAGCGCGGGGCCTTGCCGCAGCAAATGATCCTGGCGCGGCGGAGCGAGGACTGGCGGAGCGTTCTCTTGCGGTCGAGGGACTTCTTGACAGCTTCTTTCTTCACGCGCGGACGCCGGACATGGTGGGTCGCGTCGTGGAGCCGCTTGCCTTGGTGCCAGGGCGCCGTCTTGGGGCAGAGGTGGTGGAGGTGCTCCGTGAGCTACGTCGCCTGTAGCTGGCGGAGGGCAAGGCGGAGAGAGGGACGGCGCAGGGGAGCCCCCTGCGGCACGGACAAGCTCGGCGATGCGGTCGAGCTAGTCTTTGTAGAGGTCGTCGACCGGGTGGTAGCGCAGGAGCTCGTGCGCCATGAGGACCGCGGCCCGTGCGTCCATGGGAGCGCAACGAGCGTGGGACGACGCACCTGCAGGAGTCAGCGATGGGGTGGCGGTGCGGCCGTCCCGCCGCACCAAGGGGTGCAGTGAGGATGCTTGCTGTTCGTTCCCCGCCGGGCCAGTGGCGGCGTTGGCGGCAGGAGACGGAGAACGACGAGGTGGCCCGCCGACGGGAGCCGTCTGAGCGATGCGGGTGGCGAGGGCAGCCCGGCGCTCAGCACGAGCACGGCGAGCGTCCGCCATGGAGACGACGGAGCAACTGGACGCGGAGCGACGGAAAGGGAGCTTCGGCGCACCCCTACCTGGCGTGCCAAATGTCGGATCACGGGTTCCGGCAAAACCCTCAAGGTTCGAACACTGGGGTGCGCGCGAAGATTTCCTCCCTACCGATCCGCGTCCTAACTAGCTAAGATCTCAAGAACGAACTCGACGAGCTCACAACACAAGGGACACAAGATTTATACTGGTTCGGGCCACCGTTGTGGTGTAATACCCTACTCCAGTGTGGTGGTGGTGGATTGCCTCTTGGGCTGATGATGAACAGTACAAGGGGAGGAACAACCTCCTGAGGTTGAGGTGTTCTTATGCTCGGTGTGTGGCTAAGGATTGGGTGAGATGCCTCTGAATGAGTTTTCTCCTACGGTGGTGGCTAGTTCTACTTATATAGGCCCTGGTCCTCTTCCCAAATATTGAGCGGGAAGGGAGCCAACAACGGCCAATTTGAAAGGGGACAGCTAGTACAACTTATCCTGATAAAAGTAGTCTTCGCCTGCAAAAGGCTCTGGTGGTGACGCCGCCTTGGGCTCCATGGTGACCTCCGTCTTGCCGTCCTGCTGGTCTTGGTCTCGTTGCACTGATATGGAAACCTTTGCTTGATGCCTTGGTACTCCGCGCCTGCGCTTGCTCCCTTAGCACCAAAGGGGAAACAAGGACGCTGCGCGCGCTGGCGCCTGCCTGGCCTCGACCGTCATGGCTCATGTCACGAGAACCTCGCAAGGTTTGCCCTGCCTTGATCTCTTCGCTCCTGGCGAGGCAACCTGGTGAGGCCGCTCCTGAGGAGGTCTTGTGTCGTCCCGCCTCGCGAGGCTTGGCCCCTCGCGAGGGTCTTGAATGCCTTGTTGATGAAGATGGGCCATATGGGCCCACGCTCAGAGCCACGCCGTGGGCCGCAGGCAGTCAAGTCTGGGGACCCCCGTTCCCAGAACGCCGACAGCTAGTGATGGAATGTGCCCTACGCTCTCTTGGGTAGTGTCGTTTCTGCTTTGAGAGGTTCGGGCTGAAGATGGAGGGGTTCCTCTCAGTTGTCGATGAGGCTTGGAACTCCGAGGAGCCTGAACCTAATTCGTTTCGGCGTATCTTCTCCTACTTGAGGACCACGGCTCACCGATTGCACAGTTGAAGCATGTTCTATCGATGCCATTTCCTTGCAACTCATGGTATCGCACGAGCCGCTCGCCCATTTGGATGTGGCACAGGACATGTGCCTTCTCTCCCTCGCTGAGGCTTGGCTGTGTCACAGGATCAAGGGGGGCTATCTGGGCCTGGCATCACTAGAGCGATTGATTTTGCACCAGAGGGTGCACTTTGCTTGCCTGCGCGATGGTGAGAGGAGCACAACCTTCTAGTGCATCCACACCTCTCATCGCCTTCCAAAGAATAGGATCTTGGATCTCTAGCACTAGGGCATGACTGTTTTCGGTGACGCGGGGCTAGCTGAGGCAGTGTTCAACAACTTCTCCGGCCTTCTGGGCACCACGAATTGGCATGAGTTCACCCTTGATCTGCAAGAGTTCGACCCCTGCATGTTCGACCTCTCTGACCTTGAGCAGTCCTTCTCCGAGGAGGAGATATGGGAGGGAATCAAGCACCTTCTGACGGGCAAAGCGCCCGGCCCCGATGGGTTTACCGTGGAATTCCTACGGCATTGTTGTCCCATCATCAAGGAGGACCTTCCTCAAGACTTTCAACAAGTTATACCGTCTCAACAACCATGGCTTCCAGCTCTTTAATGAAGCCTTCATTTGCTTGCGAAGCTAGTGGTGAAGATCCTCTCCCTCCGGCTTGCTCCAAGACTTGGTGACCTTGTTTCCACTAATCAAAGTGCCTTCATCGCCGGGCGTTGCATCTATGACAACTTCCTTCTCGTTCAACAAACAGCGCGACAACTTCACAACCTCTAATCCCATCGGGTGCTCCTTAAGTTGCACATTGCCAAATCCTTCAATTTCATTCTTGGCCTTTCCTGCTTGAGGTCTTATGACATCTTGGTTTTCGCACTATGTGGTGTAAATGGGTTCCATCCTCCTTTCTACGACGAGGACGATGGTTCTCATCAACGGAGCGCCCCCGATACCTCATGCTAAGGGCCTCCGGCAAGGTGATCCGCTCTCGCACATGCTCTTCAGGCTCATGATCAATGTCTTGAACTCCCTGCTCCAGCGTGCCATCCACGATGATATTCTTCGGAGGCTCGCGTCCCGGCACACATCATCCAACATATGACTATATGCGGGTGACGTGATCATATACTGCCACCCGGATGCCTAGGAGTTGCGCGCAGTTCGCATGCTTCTTCGCACCTCTAGGGATGCCTCAAGTTTGCATAGAAACTAAGTGCTCCGCCACGTCCATCCGAGACACCCAGGATGAGATTGATGACATCCCCATGGGGCTCGCCTTCCCCGTCATGTCCTTCTCGATCATCTACCGCGGCTTGACCCTCTTCGTGCACAAGGTTTTGGCCTCCTTCCTTTGGCCGCTAGTGGAGCATATGGAGAGTAGGCTTCTGATGTCTACTACGCAACTTTATTCTTGTAGACTCATGTTGGGCCTCCAAGCGCAGAGTTTTGTAGGACAGTAGCAATTCTCCCACAAGTGGATGGCCTAAGGTTTATCAATCCGTGGGAGGTATAGGATGAAGATGGTCTCTCTCAAGCAACCCTGCAACCAGATAAAAAAGAGCCTCTTGTGTCCCCAACACACCAAATACAATGGTAATTTGTATAGGTGCACTAGTTCGGCGAAGAGATGGTGATACAAGCATAGTAATGATAGTAGATATCGAGTTTTGTAATAGGAACAATAAAAAGACAGCAAGGTAGCAATTGATAAAACGAGGTACAAACGGTATTGCTTGAAAATGAGGCCTAGGATCCGTACCTTCGCTAGTGCAATCTCTCAACAATGCTAATCTAACTGGATCATATAACCATCCCTCAACGTGCGATGAAGAATCACTCCAAAGTTCCTATCTAGTGGAGAATATAAGAATAAATTGTTTATAGCTATTCTGTCCGATCGATCTATCCAAGAGTTCGTACTAAAATAACACCAAGTTATTCTTTCCGATCGATCTATCAAGAGTTCGTACTAAAATAACACGTACCTATTCTTTCCGATCGATCTATCAAGAGTTCATACTAAAATAACACCAAAGCAAATTCAGATTCATAATACTCAATCCAACACAAAGAACCTCAAAGAGTGCCCCAAGATTTCTACCGGAGAAATAAAAGACGAGAACGCGCATCAACCCCTGTGCATAGATTACCCCAATGTCACATCAGGAATCCGCGAGTTGAGTGCCAAAACATATCTCAAGCGAATCAATATAATACCCCATTGTCCCCACGGGTATTCATATGAAAGACATATATATATATATATATATATATATCAAGTGCTCTCAAATCCATAAAAGTATATTCAATCCTATAAAACGAAATCTCAAAGGGAAAACTCAATTTATCACAACAAGATAGAGAGGGAGAAACACCATATGATCCAACCATATTAACAAAGCCCGTGATACATCAAGATCGTGCCATCTCAAGAAAACGAGAGAAAGAGAGATTAACACATAACTACTGGTACAAACCCTTAGCCCCGAGGGTGGACTACTCCCTCCTCATCATGGTGGTCGTCGGGATGATGAAGATGGCCACCGGTGATGATTCCCCCCTCTGGAAGGGTGCCAGAACGGGGTCTAGATTGGTTTTTCATGGCTAAAGAGGCTTGCAGCGGCGGAACTTCTGATCTAGGGTTATTTTTGATGGTTTCTCTATTTATAGGATTTTTTGGCGTCGGTTTCACACGAAGATGGGCGTCGAGATGAGCACAACCTACCGGGACCCTGGCGTGCTCCGGTGTCTTGTGCCCTACTCCTTCACCTTCTGGTCCTTCCACGAAGCTTCGGGGGTCTCTTTTGTTCCAAAAAAAACCGTCAAAAAGTTTCAGCTCATTTGGAGAACTTCTAGTTCTGCACAAAAAACAACACCACGGTAGTTCTGCTGAAAACATCATCAGTCCGGGTTAGTTCCATTGTAACATCCCAATTTTTCAATTTGGATGTTATACATAGGTCATCATATGCATATCATATTTTATTTGCATTTTGGTTGAGATCCTATAAATCTTAAGCAACTCAAGGACCCAAGGAGAGAGTTGGAGATTTCATAAATTTTCTTATTTGATTTTTTTTCTCAAATTTGAGAAGTGGATCGATTTGGTTTTAATATTTTTCTTTCCAATTATTTCTAATATTAAAAATAAAAGAGTGAAGATAATATGACTTCTTCAAATAGAAAGGAATATTGGAGGAAAAATCTTAAAATCAAATATATATTTTATTTGGATTTTAATTGAGATTTTATTTGAATTAGAAAAATTTGCATTTTTGAAAAATTGCATTTTAGGCCAGAAAAAAGTTCACTTTGTTTTAAATATTTTATTTAGACGGTCAAAATTGTTTTTGGCATTTTTTAGAATTTTTTATATTTTATTAGGATTTTTATTTGGGTGAAATCTTATTAAAAAAAGTTTCCGCCCGACTAGTCCGAAGGCCCAGCCGAGCAAGCCGCGGTCCGCCAGCGCGCCGCCTTCCCCGCGCCGAGTCACGCCCGAGCCGAACTTCGGCAGGAGTCCGGGAGCCGCCCGCCGCCGCTTGGCCCCTCCGCCAAGTCGGAGTCCCCCCGGGCCCCTTTATATACGCCGCCACCCGCCCCCTCGTCCCCACATCGCCCCGTGGCCGCAGCCGCACCACCGCCGCCGCAGCCCGCACTACCGCCGCCCGCGACGTCGCCCCACCCCGCCGTTGCCGCCGGCCCCGGAGCCACGGACTCGCCGGATCTCGCCTCGCCGCCGTCGTCCCGGTTTTTCTCGAAGAACCGGTAAAAAACCCGCCGTCGACGCCCCGTTTTATTCAGTTTTCGTTTTGGATCGGTTAGATCGGTTTTTCTTCAGTTTCTTTTTTTAGCGAACGTTCACTCAAACGTCTCCGCTAGCGAACACGTTCGCTCATTTGTCCCTGGTAGCGAACGTTCGTTCGATAGTATTTTTCTTTTGTTTTATTTTATTTTATTTTCTTTCGGCCAGGGACCTATCCACGATTATTTTATCGCATATCAGCCCCTAATCTTCAAACGCTCGCAACTTTTTGCTTGCTCGTCCAAATCCAGTGAAACCAATGCCAAAATCTTCATCTCGAACCCCTCTTACCAGTTACCAACTTGAACATGAGTTTGACAATTTAAAATTTGTTTCAAGCATATTTGAATTTGAACTTCGTTTGGTCATAGTTTGAGTTTCGTTGCTCCGATTCGATCGATTCTTTTTGCGAATCGAAGCTCTTCTCTTGTGCTTTTAGTTTGGATATTTTCTTCTGAGTTTTACCACTGCATCTATGCTTGAGTGCTTATGTATGCTATTGTTTGTTTGCGATAGAGTTTTCGGAGTGCGAAGCATGCTACTACGAGTCACTAGGACTTTCAGATCGTCAGCAAGGCAAGTAATACTTTGATCATATCCCTTATTACCCAGTTTTTATGCATTAGTCTCAATCCTCAAACATTGCATGAGTAGGATCTGTTAACATGTGGGTTTTGGGAAGTAGTAGCTGAGGTAGTACCTATTGCCCTTTTCATTCAAACCCTGGGAGTTACTTTTACGTTATGCTTATTGCTATGCTATGCTCGTAGACCTGGATTGGTTGAGTGTATCTATGACAGATGTGAGAGTTGATAATTAATGGTTAACTTAAGGTGGCTACTTTAATACACATGTGGGTGGATTGTTTGTGGGCACCTGGGGAATCCAGTGTTGTCCAAGGAGATCCCGGGGAATCCGTGTGATCATCCTATGGTTCGCCACCCAGGCTCAAAGGGATCATAAGATTATTCATGCTAGAAACTTCCGTGTGCAGCCACAAGCCATTATGGGCTCTGGCATAGTTGAGTAAGTTATGGGAATCCTTTCCATGATGGGCTAGCAGATGTAGGGGATTGTAGGTGTACCGGCCTATCTATCGGTTAAGGGGACCTCTTCGGAAAGACTGTGTCTCGGTTATCCATTTCTCAAACACCATGCAGTGCGAGAAATACAACGGAGGAGATCGAGTCTTGTGGGGAAAAGTGCGCAAACCTCTGCAGAGTGTACAAACTAATCATGGTTAGCCGTGTCCCCGGTTATGGACATCTTGAGTATCTGGTTCTTGAATTATTGATTTGATCTCATCACTTTACTTAATTAATTTGTGGGGTTATTGATTATTAATTTGGGATTGAGATGCGGTTTCCATTCTCAATGTTTATCAACCAACTTGTTAGTTAAATAAAATATATTCCTTTGCAATAGGGAAAAATTGGCTTTACGCAAAAGTGATAACCATAGAGCTTCCACCAGCCATATATGCATGTAGTGTTAGTTGTTACATTGTTCATTGCTCTATAGTGTTATTTTGCCAACATATTCCATGTGCTGACCCGTTTCGGGCGGCAACGTATTATGTTGCAGACTTTTCAGACAAAGAGTAAGGTGCGCTAGGTCGTTTTCGTGCACTCAGCTATGCCGTTGGAGTTGATGGACTCATTTACCTTTGAAGCTTTCGCTGTTATCGTATTTAGTTGGCCTTAAGCCATATTATTGTAATAAGTTCTCTTTTGAGACATTTCGATGTAATAAGTGCGTGATTGAACTCTGGTATAAATCCTTCAAGTACTGTGTGTGTCAGCATTACTGATCCAAGGATGACACTTATGCACAGAGATTTGACCGTTTGAGGTTGGATCGCTACAAGATGGTATCAGAGCACACGCTGACTGTAGGACGCGACCATTAAGATAAGCCATAGGTCACTCTTCTCTACTCATTTCTGACTCCTCTCCATTTTCTACTCTATAGATGGCGGACCCAAGGTACAAGTTTGCTCAACCGGATGAAGATACACCCTTTGGACAACACTTGAAGGAAGTCACTAGATACCTGAACATCGGAATACCAAGCTTCACCGGGACCTACACCACCACTTTACCAAAAGACGAGCGTTGGATGATTCGAGTTCATGTTCCAGGAAGGACATTCTCGCCAATTACTGAGCCCATAGAGTTTTCCTTTGATGCACCAACCTGGAGTCTAGGAAAGAGCATGGCAGCCCACATATCCATGGAACACATCGGCGAAGTTTACAACAAGGATCTTAAGGACACTATCTATCAGATATGTGGGTGCCGAGATGAGCAATGGGAGATTATCAGCACCAGGAGGGACAAGTCCATTGTAGCCTACATCCATGAGTTAAACCAGCACATTCGCCGCCAGGAGAACCAAATGTGCGCCAGCATGCTAGATCTGAAGAAGGTGATGACCAGGAACATGGAGCTTGAAGAGGAACTCAAGTCTACACGCGATGGATATGAGGAGGAAATTGTAGTGTTACTGGAGAAGAATGAAGACCTGAAGAAGTAGCTAGGGATATTCATGGTAGACCCTGCACCTGGAGAGGACAACCACCCCGAGGACTACATCATCATCGACGACACCGACTCCGACCCCGACAGTGATGATGATTATGAAGACGAAGCTGGAGCGGATATCATGGAGTCTTCCACCGATCAAAATTTCTAGTCGACCACCATGTTATCAGTAGTATTTCCCCATGTATATAGTAGTAGTCCGAGTATTTTGTAACGGTATCTAGATCGATTGTATGCCCTTGTTTGAATTGAGTGGTGTGAAATGAATGTGTTTGTCTCATGTGCATATGGGTAGTGATTTCTCTTAGACCTCATTCTATTCTAATCTCTCCCCTCTAAACCCATCAGATGCCTCTAAGACGTGACCCCGGATTTGTCTTCCCACTGGAGCTCACTCAGTTGATCCAACAGCAGAATGCCTTGATGCAGTTGCTAGTCCAGAACCAAGGCAACAACAACAACAACAATGCTACCTCTTGAGCACTGCGTTGGTTTTTCCCTTGAAGAGGAAAGGGTGATGCAGCAAAGTAGCGTAAGTATTTCCCTCAGTTTTTGAGAACCAAGGTATCAATCCAGTAGGAGGCTACGCTCAAGTCCCTCGCACCTACACAAACAAATAAGAACCTCGCAACCAACGCGATAAAGGGGTTGTCAATCCCTTCACGGTCACTTACGAGAGTGAGATTTGATAGATATGATAAGATAATATTTTTGGTATTTTTATGATAAAGATGCAAAGTAAAATAAACGACAATAAAAATAACTAAGTATTGGAAGATTAATATGATGGAAAATAGACCCGGGGGCCATAGGTTTCACTAGTGGCTTCTCTCAAGAGCATAAGTATTACGGTGGGTGAACAAATTACTGTCGAGCAATTGATAGAATTGAGCATAGTTATGAGAATATCTTGGTATGATCATGTATATAGGCATCACGTCCGCGACAAGTAGACCGACTCCTGTCTGCATCTACTACTATTACTCCACACATCGACCGCTATCCAGCATGCATCTAGAGTATTAAGTTCATAAGAACAGAGTAACGCTTTAAGTAAGATGACATGATGTAGATGGATAAACTCATGCAATATGATATAAACCCCATCTTGTTATCCTCGATGGCAACAATACAATACATGCCTTGCTGCCCCTGCTGTCACTGGGAAAGGACACCGCAAGATTGAACCCAAAGCTAAGCACTTCTCCCATTGCAAAAAAGATCAATCTAGTAGGCCAAACCAAACTGATAATTCGAAGAGACTTGCAAAGATAACCAATCATACATAAAAGAATTCGGAGAAGATTCAAATATTGTTCATAGATAATCTTGATCATAAACCCATAATTCATCGGTCCCGACAAACACACCGCAAAAGAAGATTACATCGAATAGATCTCCAAGAGAATCGAGGAGAACTTTGTATTGAGATCCAAAGAGAGAGAAGAAGCCATCTAGCTAATAACTATGGACCCGAAGGTCTGAGGTAAACTACTCACACATCATCGGAGAGGCTATGGTGTTGATGTAGAAGCCCTCCGTGATCAATGCCCCCTCCGGCGGAGCGCCGGAAAAGGCCCCAAGATGGGATCTCACGGGTATAGAAGGTTGCGGCGGTGGAATTAGGTTTTCGTGGATGCCTCTGATGGTTTGGGGGTACGTAGGTATATATAGGAGGAAGAAGTACGTCGGTGGAGCAACGTGGGCCCCACAAGGGTGGAGGGCGCGCCCAGGGGGGTAGGCGCGCCCCCTGCCTCGTGCTCTCCTCGTTGATTACTTTACGTGGACTCCAAGTCCTCTGGATCACGTTTGTTCCGAAAATCACGTTCCCGAAGGTTTCATTCCGTTTGGAGTCCATTTGATATTCTTTTTCTGCGAAACTCTGAAATAGGCAAAAAACAGCAATTTGGGCCGGGCCTCCGGTTAATAGGTTAGTCCCAAAAATAATATAAAAGTGTATAATAAAGCCCATTAAACATCCAAAACAGAATATATAATAGCATGGAATAGTAAAAAATTATAGATACGTTGGAGACGTATCAAGCATCCCCAAGCTTAATTCCTGCTTGTCCTTGAGTAGGTAAATGATAAAAACAGAATTTTTGATGTGGAATGCTTCTTGGCATACTTCTTAATGTAAATCTTTTATTGTGGCATGAATACCTAGGTCCGAAAGATTCAAGATAAAAGTTTAATTTTGACATAAAAACAATAATACTTCGAACATGCTAACCAAGCAATTATGTCTTATCAAAATAACATAGCCAAAGAAAGCTTACCCCTACAAAATCATATAGTTAGGCTATGTTTCAATATTGTCACACAAACGTTCTCATCATGCATAACCCCGATGACAAGCCGAGCAATTGGTTCATACTTTTAACGCGCTTCTGCCTTTTCAACTCTTACGCAATACATGAGCGCAAGCCATGGATATAGCACTATGGGTGGAGTAAAGTATAATGATGTGGGTTATGAGAGAAGACAAAAAAGGTAGAAGGTCTCACATTGACGCGAATAATCAATAGGCTATGGAGATGCCCATCAATTGATGTCAATGAGAGGAGTAGGGATTGCCATGCAACGGATGCACTAGAGCTATAAATATATGAAAGCTCAACAAAAGAAACTAAGTGGGTGTGCATCCAACTTGCTTGCTCATGAAGACCTTGGGCATTTTCAGGAAGCCCGTCATTGGAATATACAAGCCAAGTTCTATAATGAAAAATTCCCACTAGTAAATGAAAGTGACAACATAGGAGACTCTCTATCATGAAAATCATGGTGCTACTTTGAAGCACAAGTGTGGAAAAGGATAGTAACATTGTCCCTTCTCTCTTTTTCTCTCATTTTTTGGGCCTTCTTTTCTTTTCTTTGGCCTTTTTTTATATTTAGTCTGGAATCTCATCCCGACTTGTGGGGGAATCATAGTCTCCATCATCCTTTCCTCACATGGGACAATGCTCTAATAATGATGATCATCACACTTTTTATTACTTACAACTCAACAATTACAACTCAATACTTAGAACAAGATATGACTCTATGTGAATGCCTCCGACGGAGTACCGGGATATGCAATGAATCAAGAGTGACACGTATAAAAAATTATGAACGGTGGCTTTGCCACAAAATACGATGTCAACTACATGATCATGCAAAGCAATATGACAATGATGAAGCGTGTCATGATAAACGGAATGGTGGAAAGTTGCATGGCAATATATCTCGGAATGGCTATGGAAATGCCATAATAGGTAGGTATGGTGGCTGTTTTGAGGAAGATATAAGGAGGTTTATGTGTGATAGAGCGTATCATATCACGGGGTTTGGATGCACCGGCGAAGTTTGCACCAACTCTCAATGTGAGAAAGGGCAATGCGCGGTACCGTGGAGGCTAGAATTGTGGAAGGTAGAGAGTGCGTATAATCCATGGACTCACATTAGTCATAAAGAACTCATATACTTATTGCAAAAGTTTATTAGCCCTCGAAGCAAAGTTGTGACACCCAAAATTTTATTTGGATTTTTCAAAAAAAAAATTGGACTTGAGGGAGGTAATTTAAAATTTCCTTCTCTTCAAAAGAACTCTGCCTTTCAAAATACTTTTTTATGGCAAGAATTTTATTTGGGTTCACCCAAGACTTGTTTTTGATCCTGGAGGTCCTTGCCTTTTTATTTGGACTCAAGACAAAATACTTTACACTTGAGAAAAATGCCTTTTGAAAATCTCTTTGAAATTTGCACTCTGGCTTTTGGAATGATCCTTTGCCACTTTCAACATTTCTCTCTTGCCATGGCCTTAGTGCAAATCCACTCTCCTAAACCTTCCCTCATCTCTGGATCATGTTGTGCATCAAATCCAGCAAGTTGAGCCTCCTCCTAGATTTATTTTCCCATTTAAATCATATTCAAACAAATTTCTGTCTTCTATTCTAGCCATTGGTGATTTACAAAGGAACTCCACTTTCTGTTTTGATTTTTGCCCCCAAACCTTTTTCCCTTCCTAGTCCCTTGAACCCTGAACCTAGATCCATGAAGATCCACTGGTCTTCAGTTTGAATTTTTCAAACTACACTTGCTGCAAGTTTGGACCAGATTTGTCAAATTTGGTGAAATTCATTCAAATCTTTCTCCAAAAATTCCAAGTAAAATCAGGCAGCCCCTGGGTGCATTGAGTGGTCACCTCACCAAGTCCCAGCCCCAGGAAATTTTTTCTCATTGCCAAATCATTCTGTCGAACACCTGCAGTGCATTGTCAAAATCAGGTTCAGAAGAGTTCAGAGAACATTTCAGTGCTACTGTCGTTTTCTTCAGAACTTGTTGTCGATCTCGACAGTGCCCCGATGTTGCCTTGCTCCCCGTCCCCTCCCCCTTGTTCCTGCTCCACACGAACGCCTGGCAGCTTGCAGACGTCGGCGACGAGCAGCAGGAGGTGCGCCGCCCCGTGACCGACGCCAGCAGCGGCTTTGCGGCCGCCAGAGAGAGGCGCGGCGCAGACGGCGCCACCCAGCGCCGCCCAAGCCACCGGAGGTCGCCGCGTGGCCTTCCACTCCCCAGAACGCGCTGCCACTCTCGTCGTGAACCGCTAGGCGCGGAGCGCGCTCTCTGCCGCCGTCGTGCCCGTGCGGCCACCCCACCGTGGACCGGCGCCGTTACGCCAAGACCGACCAGGATTAGCGGGGGAACGACACCAGTAACTTCCACTGATGCTGCCTGGCCACTCAAACCTCCTGCCAATCCACTGCATCGCCGTAATTGCTCGCCGGAGATTCTCCATTCACGGCCACCTCGTCGATCCGCCTATAAATAGAGGCCCCGAGCTTCAACTCGAACCCACACCATCCCTGCACTCCACCTAGAGCACGCCTAGCCACTGGAAGAGCCCCGAGGAGGTCTCCTTCCTCAACTCCGGCCGCCGCGACCCGCCACGGGATCCAGCTCGATTCGCTCCCGTGCGTGCGCCTCTGCCTCCCATCCCTTGCCAGTAGCTTCACTATGCATCCCTCCTTCTGACCCGCGCTTCAATTCGAAGTTTGCAGCCCTCCATCGGAGTTCTCCACCATCACCCGAGTCACCGTCCGCCGGAGAAAGTGTCGCCGTCGACGTGGTGCTCTCCGACGGTCGAGTCCACCACCCACCGACGCGGAAGGACACGCTGAAGCTCTTGGTACCCTCCGATCCTCCTGACTCGCCGTGGTTCGACGCCGGCGTCCACCGCAGTCTTCGGGCGCCGGCGAGCTTTTTAAACCTGACATGTGGACCCCCATGTCAGCCTCTGTTCTATTCTCCCTCGAACTGTTTTCTGTTGGCGCCTTCGGGCAAAATACGTTTTCCCTTTTGAGCTGGCGCATTTCTTTCCGAAGCGTTTTCTGTTTTCTCAGTTTAAACCCTGGAACTTTTCTGTTTCATTACAGATGAGTCCCTGGACAGAAACCTTTATAACTTTTTAATAAAAAGTGATTTTTGAGTGATTCTTTTTCTGACAGTCTTAAAATTTTGTCTAGTTTTTTATGGGATTTATTTGGAAAATTTTGGAGAAGTTTTATGCACGCGTTGGTTTTCACGTTAGTGCCCGTTTTCGTTATGCCGTAGGTTCCGGAAGAGGTGACGGAGCCGCGAACTTCGCCGAGCTAGACTCCGACTTCTCCGAACCAGGCAAGCATGTTTGAACCTTTGATATGATAGGTGTTTGCATGTTTGCGTGAAAGTTTGTGCGTGGCATATGAGTGTCGGTGAGTACCTCGTTGCTTGTGAGGCAACTACCCGCATGTTCCAAAGTTGCGATGATCTCTGATGAGAGATGGCCTAATCATGTGGTGACATGAAGGGCAGCAAGGTGGTACTGTTGTAGCATACCAGCCTTGCGTCATCCGACAATTCCGACGTTAACGTGGACGGAGTCACGTTATCGTTCTTTTCCCTTCCGTGCTACCACATGTTTCTTTGCCAAGATGCGGTTTAGTAAGTTGGTAACCTCTTTCCGTGTACACACCAAACAGAGGGGCCGGGATGATGGTTCCTTGGCCCAGGATTAAAGCCAGTCATCCGGTCAGGGGGCATGGGTGTTTCCGGTTGGGACCGAGAGGGGGGCACCCCCTTAGAGCGCGCGTATAGAAATTTGATCCCATGCTACGCGAGGTTGTAGCCTCCCCGTCTCAAGGTTTTTCTTGAACGTTGCCGAGGGTGATCCCTGGCTTCGGAATGTTGAATGGGTGTGTACTGGTTAGACGTGTTTCTTCCAAAACACCGTAAACGGAACTAGTCCCCGTGACTACTGAAATCCGTTGGCTGTGGTTAAGTACAAACTCTGCAGAGTAAATTCCTTCCAAGTCATCGTATCCATGATCAAGTAGGGTGATCAGTATATCCGTGTCTATCCTCGTAGAATTTTATTCCCGGTGAGCAAGCTTAAGTGGTAAACTTAGTTTAATTGTTACCCCTGTGGATGGACTAACCTGATATCTGTTTCGTACTTGTAATAATTTATCTTCTTGAGCTACTGTATTATTGAGCTGCAATATAAGCCCTTTATGTGATGTCGCTCAGACGTCCGACTGTGGCATGCACTGCCTTCATTTTGTGTTATAAGCCCTTTATGAGGTGTCGCCCCGACGCCCGACTGTGGCATTATTATTCTCGCAGTTTCCTCTCGAGGAGTCATTCAGACCCTCGTTTGGCACCAGTATTACTATTCTTGCAGTTTCCTCTCGAGGAGTCATTCAGACCCTCGTTTGGCACCAGTATTACTATTCTTGCAGTTTCCTCTCGAGGAGTCATTCAGACCCTCGTTTGGCACCCAGTATTTACTATCTCTATGTCTGAATGCACTGGTAAATTTGTTCATATGCTTCATGTTTAGATTTGTCATATCTTATGTCCGAACTGTCTTGCGAGTACTTTCATAGTACTCACCTGGCTTGTTGATTTGGCCAGATGTTGACGAAGGCGATCTCTTGGATGAAGAGTTTGATAGCGCGTCCGACGCCTAGAGGAGTCCCAGTCAGTCCTGTGCGATCCCGGATATTGGTCACTTGTATTATATACGCTTCCGCCACCCGCAATAAGTCTCCTCGAGCCTCACTCCGACGCTCGAAGAGCTGTAGTGTTCAGGAGTCATATCACTCGCTTCGCGGTGATATTTCCACCACCGTTATTATCGTGAGTTAGTAGTTATGCCACCCTATCCGCCGTCTTGTTTTATCGGCGTGCTTGTAATAAATTGTTGGGCAGTCTCCGCTCAACCTTGTATTATATTCAGTACTCCTGGTATTTTTCTTCTGTGACCAAGATATTGTCTACCAGTGAGAAGGAATTCTTCCTTACTGGTCCGTAAAAGGGATTGGTCTCTCAATAATTATTTTATTGAAAAACCGGTCGTGACAAGCTTGGTATCAGAGCCAGGCTGACTGTAGGAAGCCACTAGGTGCGATCGCTAATCGGTTATTAGCGTCTTTTGTGCTTTTTCAGCATTTTGCAATTGTAGCTATTTTCTGTTGGTCATCATAAATTTATGACATGACTACTCAGAATTTTTGCCTACTTTTGTAGATGGCTGGCAGCAGCTGTGAGAATCGAGTGTTCACGAACGTGCCCGAGGGGTTTGTCAAGCTCCTCGTCTCCATCACCAAGCTCGCGATCGGGCCAGCGACTCGCCCGGAGTTCACGCTTTACCAGCACAAGCTCAGCGACGACGTGTCTATGCACCAAGCTGTGGTGCAATTCAAGGGAGGACGTTCTGCAGCTCGCCACTTCCGTTTTGTGGGAAGGGCCATGCCTACGGAGAGGCATGCCATGCAGATGGCTGCCCGTGAGGCGATAGCTCGTCTTCGGGACATCCTTCCTACGATGAAGACTCGTCGCTACCGCTACCTCCCATGCCATGTGCCATATACCAGTCACTATGCATTCGCCTGCCATCGGGGAGAGCGAGATGAAGCCATCGAGATGGTTGTGGAGTATCTCAAGGCTCTGGAGGAGTCTTTCGACAACCTCGTGGACGATCTTGTGGCTGCCCGCATGGACTTAGTCCGGGGCGGTCCTGCCAGCAGGAAGGAGCTTCTCCACACGGCACCGCCTCTGACATTCGTCTCGTCTTCAGCCTCTTATGCACCGGCCGTTTTGGCCACTGCTCGCCGTCTGCCTACCACTGAGGAGTTCGACCGAGTCATCGCTCCTACTCCAGTCAGAGCTGCACCGCCTGCCGCACCCGCTCTACCGCCTGTCGCTCCCGCGCCATCACCGCAGCGCAGTGTTACGCGCCAGGAGCCAGCTAGAGAGGAGGTGGAGGTTGATTCTCCTGGACCGCTGAGTCTTGCCCTCGGCAAGGGAAAGGACATCGTCACCATCTCCGACTGAGAGCGCCGAGTAGCCGCGCGTTATGTCTGCTTGTATGATGTGTTTTCTCTGTACGCTAGTTTGTATTGGTGTGTTTGCTGCTTTCCGGAGGAGTACGCTAGTCTAAATAACATGTCAGGATGTGTACGCGCATCCTGAGTGCTGTATCGTGTGTTTGCTTTTCGCGTGTAAGATATATGCTAAGCAGTTCTTCTCCGTGCAAAATCGTTTATGTTTTCTTGAAAAACCTTGAGGTCTTTTAAATTGTTGCCTTTGCAAGATTTTCCTTGTGCCACACAGTTTTTCTCATGGGTTTTGGTAAAATAATACCCCAGACTGGAAAGATGTCTCGCCCGTGGACTCGCTCCATGCCCAATCAGCCAGAAGAGGTTTATGGGACACAGACTAGCAACAATTTCACTCAGGGTCAGTCCAGTCAACAGGACAGCGAAGCAGCCCTGTCTCAAGTATGCCGTCTCTTCGAACAAAGCCAGCAACAGCACCAAGAGATGATGAATCACGTCATCAATATGGGAAACCACCGTGAACCCTATCAACCACATTCCAAGTTATCTGAGTTACAGAAGACTCGCCCTTCAACTTTTGCTCACACCGATAGGCCACTGGAAGCCGATGATTGGCTTCGTGACATTGAAAGGAAACTGATTATTGCTCAGTGTTCAGATCATGAGAAGGTGCTTTATGCACCACACTACCTTACTGGAGCAGCTGCAGCATGGTGGGAAAACTTCCTACACATGCATCCCAGTGAACACAACATCACCTGGGAAGAGTTCAAGGAAGGCTTCCGTGGGGCACACATCCCCAGGAGCATCATAAAAATCAAGAAGAGAGAATTTGATGACCTAAGCAGAGAGGCATGTCAGTGACAGAATACAATGGTCAGTTTACCCAGCTATCTCGTTATGCCTACGACGAGCACATGACAGAAAACAAGAAGATGGAAAAATTCCTGGACGGCCTGGCACCAGCACTAAAATGCCAACTGGTTGTACACACCTTTCCCGGATTTTAAAACTCTGGTGACAAGGCCATTACCTTGGAGAATGAGCGCCGTAGTCTGGAAGATATCCGTAAGCGAAAGAGGGACAAGACGACTCTTGCTCGCAACAACCGAAGCAAGACTGAGGTCCCAAGGACAGAAGCAAGGAGATCCACGACTACTGATCCAAGGCCCGTCAGACAGTTTCATGCCAGAGACAAGGAGTTCACGTACCATCCAGGGGTCACCTGCTATGCTTGTGGTGAAGAAGGGCACTATGCTAAACAGTGCCCAAAGCCGAGGAACTCGGCCCCCAAGCCGAACAATGGTGGAAACAATCCAGCCCCCAAGCGCAACAATTTCAATCCCAACAACAACCACAAGAAGGGTCACCTGAACCATGTGACCAGGGAAGAAGCGCAGAATGCCCCAGACATCGTGCTCGGTACGTTCCCTGTCAACACAGTACCTGCCACGGTTTTGTTTGATTCTGGAGCTTCCCATTCGTTCGTTTCGAAGAGTTTTGTTTTGCAACATGGTTTTACGATACTCCCCTTGGAAAAATCTATGATCATCAAGTCCCCCGGAAATAAGCAAATCGCTCAGAGTTACTGCCAAGGAGTAGTCATTGAGTTCGAAGGACTACAGTTCCAAGCAAATCTCATCGTGTTGGAAATAAAGGACTGGATGTCATTTTAGGGATGGACTGGTTAACCACCAACAAAGGATTCATTGACTGTTTCAATCGGACCGTGATTCTCACTCACCATCATGGCAAGACAATAAAGGTTACAGCTCAAGAAAGGCCACGGTCACGGCAACCAAAACTGAACAAAGTGGACATTTCAGAACTGAGAAAAGTTCCAGTGGTATGCGAGTTTCCTGACGTATTTCCCTGAAGAACTACCAGGCATGCCACCAGACCGAGAGATAGAATTCAGCATCGAACTAGCACCTGGCACCGCTCCCATCTATAAGAAACCTTATAGAATGGCACCCTCAGAATTGGTGGAGTTGAAGAAGCAGATAAAGGAATTATTGGACAAAGGATTTATTCGAGCCAGCTCCTCACCATGGGGTTCGCCAGTGTTGTTCGCCAAGAAAAAGGATGGGACACTGAGACTGTGTATAGACTATCGAGCCCTCAATATGGTCACCATCAAAAACAAATATCCGATGCCACGGATAAATGATTTGTTTGACCAGCTCGCACAAGCCAAGGTGTTCTCAAAGATTGATTTGAGATCGGGATATCATCAATTGAAAGTACGGACAGAAGATATCCCCAAAACAGCATTCACTTCCAGATATGGGTTATATGAATTCACAGTGATGCCTTTTGGTCTAACAAACGCCCCCGCATATTTCGTCCACCTCATGAACAAAGTGTTCATGAAATTCATGGACAAATTTGTTGTGGTGTTCATTGACGATATTCTGGTTTACTCAAGGACACCAGAAGAGCATGCTGAGCATCTCAGAATTGTTTTGGGAGAATCGAGGAAACATCAGTTGTATGCCAAATTTAGCAAGTGTGAATTTTGGCTAAGACAAGTTGGTTTCCTAGGCCATATATTGAACCAAGAAGGCGTGGCCGTAGACCCAGAAAAAGTCAAAGCCATACTTGACTGGAAGCCACCCGCCAACGTTACAGATGTGCGGAGTTTCCTGGGAATGGCCGGATATTACAGAAGATTTATTGAAGGATTCTCCACTGTGGCAAAACCTATAACACAGTTGCTCAAGAAGGACAAGAAATTTGTATGGACGGAAGCATGCGAGAAAAGCTTCCAAGAACTCAAGAAGAAGCTGACAACCGCACCGGTCTTAACCATGCCAGACCTACGCAAGAGTTTTGAAGTGTATTGTGACGCGTCCCGAAAAGGTCTCGGATGTGTACTAATGCAGGATGGGAAAGTTGTCGCGTATGCCTCCAGGCAGCTGCGAAAACATGAGGAAAATTACCCAACACATGACTTGGAGCTAGCAGCAGTCATACATGCACTCAAGGAGTGGAGGCACTTTCTGTTGGGAAATCGCTGTGAAATATATACGGACCATAAGAGCCTCAAATATATTTTCACACAGCCAGAGTTAATTTACGCCAACGACGCTGGTTAGAATTGGTCAAGGACTATGATGTCGGCATTCACTACCACCCAGGGAAAGCAAATGTAGTGGCCGATGCCCTTAGTCGAAACCCCAGCCCGGACAACGACGGTCCGCAAAACTTGAGGCCTGAGTTTCAGCAAGAGTTTGCTAGGCTCAACATGATGTTAGTCTCTGAGGGCACCGTATCAAATCTGGAGATACAACCCACCCTGGTGGAACAAATTAAGAAGGCTCAACAGGGACATCCCAGCATCGAAGGTATAAAGAAGAAAATGAACCTTGGCAAGGCTTCAGAGTTCATCACAGACAGTGAAGGAATATTATGGTACGGAGACAGACTTTGCGTACCTAACATTGAGGAACTCAAGCAACAAATCTTGACCGAAAGCCACACCGCTCCATACTCAATCCATCCTGGAGGAACAAAATGTACAAAGACATTCAGGAAAGATTTTGGTGGCACGGTATGAAAAGAGATATAGCCGCATTTATTGCTTGTTGCGATTCATGTCAGCGCATCAAGGCCGAGCATCAAAAGCCAGCAGGGCTACTCCAGCCAAACAGGATACCGGAGTGGAAATGGGATGAAATAGGAATGGATTTCATCGTCGGACTACCCCGATCACAACGTGGAAATGACGCCATATGGGTCATCACAGACCGACTAACCAAGGTTTCTCATTTCATTCCCGTGAAGACTACCTACTCCACACAAAGACTGGCCAAACTTTATCTCTCCCGTATAGTTTGTTTGCATGGAGTCCCAAAGACTATAATATCCGACCGAGGCACACAATTTGTCTCCAAATTTTGGGATCACCTACAACAAGCTCTGGGTACGCAACTAGCTTTCAGCACAGCATACCACCCTCAGACTGATGGACAGACGGAACGTGTAAATCAAATCCTAGAGGATATGCTGAGAGCCTGTGTGCTCACCTATGGATCCAGTTGGGAAGAGAGTTTGCCGTATGCCGAATTTGCTTACAACAACAGTTACCAAGCCAGCTTGCAAATGGCACCCTTTGAAGCATTGTACGGACGGAGGTGTCGTACCCCACTGAATTGGTCAGAAACAGGTGACAGCCGTATCTTCGGCCCAGACATGCTTAAAGAGGCCGAGGAGAAAGTTAAGCAGATCAGGGACAGACTCAAGACAGCACAGAGCCGACAAAAGAGCTACTATGATCAAAAACATCGTGAGGTCAGCTTTGAACCCGGTGATTCCGTATACCTCCGAGTATCTCCTATGAGGGGTCTGCAACGGTTCAAAATTAAGGGGAAGCTAGCCCCGAGATTTATTGGACCATTTTGTATAAAGGCACGAAGAGGCACGGTAGCCTACCAACTAGACTTACCCAAGGAGCTGTCAGACGTCCATGACGTATTCCACGTCTCACAATTGAGAAATGTGTGAGTAACCCGGAGAAGCATGTATCTCATGAGAGCATTGATGTGCAACCAGACCTCACCTACAGAGAGAGGCCAGTAAAGATATTGGAAGAGTCTGAAAGGAGGACCCGTCAGAAAACGACAAAATTTTTCAGGGTTCAGTGGAGCAACCACACTGAGGATGAAGCTACATGGGAAAGGGAAGATTTTCTCCAGGCAGAGTATCCATATCTATTTGAGGATCAGCAGAAATCTCGAGGACGAGATTTTTCCTAAGGGGGTAGGTGTTGTGACACCCAAAATTTTATTTGGATTTTTCAAAAAAATTTATTTGACTTGAGGGAGGTGATTTAAATTTTTCTTCAAAAGAACTCTCCCTTTCAAAATATTTTTTATGGCAAGAGTTTTATTTGGATTCACCCAAGACTTGTTTTTGGTCTTGGAGGTTCTTGCTTTTTATTTGGACTCAAGACAAAATGCTTTTCACTTGAGAAAAATGCCTTTTGAAAATCTCTTTGAAATTGCACTATGGCTTTTGGAATGATCCTTTGCCACTTTCAACATTTCTCTCTTGCCATGGCCTTAGTGCAAATCCACTCTCCTAAACCTTCCCTCATCTTTGGATCATGTTGTGCATCAAATCCAGCAAGTTGAGCCTCCTCCTAGATTTATTTTCCATTTAAATCATATTCAAACAAATTTCTGTCTTCTATTCTAGCCATTGGTGATTTACAAAGGAACTCCACTTTCTGTTTTGATTTTTGCCCCCAAACCTTTTTCCCTTCCTAGTCCCTTGAACCCTCAACCTAGATCCATGAAGATCCACTGGTCTTCAGTTCGAATTTTTCAAACTACACTTGCTGCAAGTTTGGACCAGATTTGTCAAATTTGGTGAAATTCATTCAAATCTTTCTCCAAAAATTCCAAGTAAAATCAGGCAGCCCCTGGGTGCATTGAGTGGTCACCTCACCAAGTCCCAGCCCCAGGAAATTTTTTCTCATTGCCAAATCATTCTGTCGAACACCTGCAGTGCATTGTCAAAATCAGGTTCAGAAGAGTTCAGAGAACATTTCAGTGCTACTGTCGTTTTCTTCAGAACTTGTTGTCGATCTCGACAGTTCCCCGATGTTGCCTTGCTCCCCGTCCCCTCCCCCTTGTTCCTGCTCCGCACGAACGCCTGGCAGCTTGCGGATGTCGGCGCCGAGCAGCAGGAGGTGCGCCGCCCCGTGACCGACGCTAGCGGCCGCTTTGCGGCCGCCAGAGAGAGGCGCGGCGCAGACGGCGCCACCCAACGCCGCCCAAGCCACCGGAGGTCGCCGCGTGGCCTTCCACTCCCCAGAATGTGCTGCCACTCTCGTCGTGAACCGCTGGGCGCGGAGCGCGCTCTCTGCCGCCGTCGTGCCCGTGCGGCCACCCCACCGTGGACCGGCGCTGTTACGCCAAGACCGACCAGGATTAGCGGGGGAACGACACCAGTAACTTCCACTGATGCTGCCTGGCCACTCAAACCTCCTGCCAATCCACTGCATCGCCGTAATTGCTCGCCGGAGATTCTCCGTTCACGGCCACCCCCTCGATCCGCCTATAAATAGAGGCCCCGAGCTTCAACTCGAACCCACACCACCTCTGCACTCCACCTAGACCACGCCTAGCCACTGGAAGAGCCCCGAGGAGGTCTCCTTCCTCAACTCCGGCCGCCGCGACCCGCCACGGGATCCAGCTCGATTCACTCCCGTGCGTGCGCCTCTGCCTCCCATCTCTTGCCAGTAGCTCCCTATGCATCCCTCCTTCTGACCCGCGCTTCAATTCGAAGTTTGCAGCCTCCCACCGGAGTTCTCCACCATCACCCGAGCCGCCGTCCGCCGGAGAAAGTGTCGCCGTCGACGTGGTGCTCTCCGACGGTCGAGTCCACCACCCACCGACGCGGAAGGACACGCTGAAGCTCTTGGTACCCTCCGATCCTCCTGACTCGCCGTGGTTCGACGCCGGCGTCCACCGCAGTCTTCGGGCGCCGGCGAGCTTTTTAAACCTGACATGTGGACCCCCATGTCAGCCTCTGTTCTATTCTCCCTCGAACCGTTTTCTGTTGGCGCCTTCGGGCAAAATACGTTTTCCCTTTTGAGCTGGCGCATTTCTTTCCGAAGCGTTTTCTGTTTTCTCAGTTTAAACCCTGGAACTTTTCTGTTTCATTACAGATGAGTCCCTGGACAGAAACCTTTATAACTTTTTAATAAAAAGTGATTTTTGAGTGATTCTTTTTCTGACAGTCTTAAAATTTTGTCTAGTTTTTTATGGGATTTATTTGGAAATTTTTTGGAGAAGTTTTTATGCACGCGTTGGTTTTCACGTTAGTGCCCGTTTTCGTTATGCCGTAGGTTCCGGAAGAGGTGACGGAGCCGCGAACTTCGCCGAGCTAGACTCCGACTTCTCCGAACCAGGCAAGCATGTTTGAACCTTTGATATGATAGGTGTTTGCATGTTTGCGTGATAAGTTTGTGCGTGGCATATGAGTGTCGGTGAGTACCTCGTTGCTTGTGAGGCAACTACCCGCATGTTCCAAAGTTGCGATGATCTCTGGTGAGAGATGGCCTAATCATGTGGTGACATGAAGGGCAGCAAGGTGGTACTGTTGTAGCATACCAGCCTTGCGTCATCCGACAAATTTCCGACGTTAACGTGGACGGAGTCACGTTATCGTTCTTTTCCCTTCCGTGCTACCACATGTTTCTTTGCCAAGATGCGGTTTAGTAAGTTGGTAACCTCTTTCCGTGTACACACCAAACAGAGGGGCCGGGATGATGGTTCCTTGGCCCAGGATTAAAGCCAGTCATCCGGTCAGGGGGCATGGGTGTTTCCGGTTGGGACCGAGAGGGGGGGCACCCCCTTAGAGCGCGCGTATAGAAATTTAATCCCATGCTACGTGAGGTTGTAGCCTCCCCGTCTCAAGGTTTTTCTTGAACGTTGCCGAGGGTGATCCCTGGCTTCGGAATGTTGAATGGGTGTGTACTGGTTAGACGTGTTTCTTCCAAAACACCGTAAACGGAACTAGTCCCCGTGACTACTGAAATCCGTTGGCTGTGGTTAAGTACAAACTCTGCAGAGTAAATTCCTTCCAAGTCATCGTATCCATGATCAAGTAGGGTGATCAGTATATCCGTATCTATCCTCGTGGAATTTTATCCCCGGTGAACAAGCTTAAGTGGTAAACCTAGTTTAATTGTTATCCCTGTGGATGGACTAACCTGATATCTGTTTCGTACTTGTAATAATTTATGTTCTTGAGCTACTGAATTATTGAGCTGCAATATAAGCCCTTTATGTGATGTCGCTCAGACGTCCGACTGTGGCATGCATTGCCTTTATTTCTGTTATAAGCCCTTTATGAGGTGTCGCCCCGACGCCCGACTGTGGCATTATTATTCTCACAGTTTCCTCTCAAGGAGTCATTCAGACCCTCGTTTGGCACCAGTATTACTATTCTTGCAGTTTCCTCTCGAGGAGTCATTCAGACCCTCGTTTGGCACCAGTATTACTATTCTTGCAGTTTCCTCTCGAGGAGTCATTCAGACCCTCGTTTGGCACCCAGTATTTATATCTCTATGACTGAACGCACTGGTTAATTTGTTCATATGCTTCATGTTTACATTTGTTATATCTTATGTTCGAACTGTCTTGCGAGTACTTTCATAGTACTCACCTGGCTTGTTGATTTGGCCAGATGTTGACGAAGGCGATCTCTTGGATGAAGAGTTTGATAGCGCGTCCGACGCCTAGAGGAGTCCCAGTCAGTCCTGCGCGATCCCGGATATTGGTCACTTGTATTATATACGCTTCCGCCACCCGCAATAAGTCTCCTCGAGCCTCACTCCGACGCTCGAAGAGCTGTAGTCTTCAGGAGTCATATCACTCGCTTCGCGGTGATATTTCCACCACCGTTATTATCGTGAGTTAGTAGTTATGCCACCCCATCCGCCGTCTTGTTTTATCGGCGTGCTTGTAATAAATTGTTGGGCAGTCTTCGCTCAACCTTGTATTATATTCAGTACTCCTGGTAGTTTTTTTCTGTGCCCAAGATATTGTCTACCAGTGAGAAGGAATTCTTCCTTACTGGTCCATAAAAGGGATTGGTCTCTCAATAATTATTTTATTGAAAAACCGGTCGTGACAAAAGTACTACTACGCATGCCCCTAGAGGGATAGATTGGTAGGAAAAGACCATCGCTCGTCCCCGACCGCCACTCATAAGGAAAGCAATAAAAGAACACCTATGTGTCAAAATTGTTACACAACTTTTACCATACGTGCATGCTACGGGACTTGCCAACTTTAACACAAGTATTTCTCAATTTCACAATTACTCAACTAGCACACTCTAATATTACCACTTTTATATCTCAAAACACTTATCATGTATCTAACTTCTCATGATATTTAATGAACTCAATATGGAAGATTAGTTTCATGATTAAAGCAAATTACCATGCTGTTTAAGACTCTCAAAATAATATAAGTGAAGCATGAGAGTTCAATAATTTCTATAAAATATAACCACCGCCGTGCTCTAAAAGATATAAGTGAAGTACTAGAGCAAAAACTATATAACTCAAAGGGTATAAATGAAGCACATAGAGTATTCTAACAAATTCCGAATCATGTGTGTCTCTCTCAAAAGGTGTGTACAGCAAGGATGATTGTGGCAAACTAACAAATAAAGACTCAAATCATACAAGACGCTCCAAGAAAAACACATACCATGTGGTGAATAAAAATATAGCTCCAAGTAAATTTACCGATGGATGAGGACGAAAGAGGGGTTGCCTTCCGGGGCATTCCCAAGCTTTGGATTTTTGGTGTCCTTGGATTATCTTGGGGTGCCATGGGCATCCCAAGCTTAGGCTCTTGCCACTTCTTGTTCCATACTCCATCAAATCTTTACCCAAAACTTGAAAACTTCACAACACAAAACTTAATAGAAAATCTCGTGAGCTCCATTAGCGAAAGAAAACAAAACACCACTTCAAGGTACTGTATTGAAATCATTCTTTATTTATATTGGTGTTAAACCTACTGTATTCCAACTTCTCTATGGTTTATAAACTATTTTACTAGCCATAGATTCATCAAAATAAGCAAACAACACACGAAAAACAGAATCTGTCAAAAACAGAACAGTCTGTAGTAATCTGTAACTAAAGAAAACTTCTGGAACTCCAAAAATTCTACCAAAATAGTAAGACCTAGATAATTTGTTTATTGATCTACTGCAATTGGAATCAGTATTTTATCACGTTCTGGTGATTTTGAATAAATTTTTTCGTGAACAGAAAGTTTCTGGAATTTTCAGCAAGATAAAATAACTATCATCCAAGAAGATCCTATAGGTTTAACTTGGCACAAACACTAATTAAAACATAAAAACAAATATAACCAGAGGCTAGATCAAAGATTTATCCCTAAACAGAACCAAAAAGCAAAAAACTAAAAATAAAATTAGGTTGCCTCCCAACAAGCGCTATCGTTTAACGCCCCTAGCTAGGCATTGATAATTTCGATGATGCTCACATGAAAGACAAGAATTGAAGCACAAACAGAGCATCATATAGCATGTGAAAAACACATCTAAGTCTAACATACTTCCTATGCATAGGCATCTTATAGGCAAACAAATTATCAAGACAAGCAAATACTAGCATATGCAAGGAAGAAGTGAGAAACAATAGCAATCTCAACATAACGAGAGGTAATTTAGTAACATGAAAATTTCTCCAACCATATTTTACTCTCTCATAATAATTACATGTGGGATCATATTCAAATTCAACTATATAGCTATCACATAAAATTTTCTCTATATGATCCACATGCATGCAAAGTTGACACTCTTCCAAAATAGTGGGAATATCATTAACTAAAGTCATGACCTCTCCAAACCCACTTTTATCAAAAATACCATAAGATTGAATATTCTCCAAATATGTGGGATCTAAAGTTGACACTCTTCCAAACCCACTTTCAATATTATTGCAAACACTATTATCAATCTCATATTCATCACGGGGCTTAAATAAATTTTCAAGATCATAAGAAGAATCACCCCAATCATGATCAGTGCAACAAGTAGTAGACATAGCAAAACTAGCATCCCCAAGCTTAGGGTTTTGCATATTATTAGCACAATTGAGATCAAGAGAATTTATAGTAAAATCATTCTAATCATGCTTTTTATTCAAAGATCTATCATGAATCGCTTCATAAAGTACTTCATCACAATTTTCAGATTCACGAATTTCAAGCAAAACCTCATAAAGATAATCTAGTGCACTCAACTCACTAGCAATAGGTTCATCATAATTGGATCTCTTAAAGGGGATGAGGATCCATAAACTGTTAGCAAGCGAAGATGCAAGCAAAGAGAAGGCACATGGTAACACAAGATCGAACGGAAGGAGGGCGAATAAAACGGCAAGGGTGAAGTGGGGGAGAGGAAAAAGAGGCAAATGGCAAATAATGTAATGCGAGGGATAAGAGTTTGTGATGGGCACTTGGTATGTTGACTTTTGTGTAGACTCCTCGGCAACGGCGCCAGAAATGGCTCGTTGACGGGAGATCAAATCTTGACTTGACTTTGCATAAGCCTCCCCGGCAACGGCGCCAGAAATCCTTCTTGCTACCTCTTGAGCACCGCGTTGGTTTTTCCCTTGAAGAGGAAAGGGTGATGCAGCAAAGTAGCGTAAGTATTTCCCTCAGTTTTTGAGAACCAAGGTATCAATCCAGCAGGAGGCTACGCTCAAGTCCCTCGCACCTAGACAAACAAATAAGAACCTCGCAACCAATGCCATAAAGGGGTTGTCAATCCCTTCACGGTCACTTACGAGAGTGAGATCTGATAGATATGATAAGATAATATTTTTGGTATTTTTATGATAAAGATGCAAATTAAAATAAACAGTAATAAAAATAACTAAGTATTGGAAGATTAATATGATGGAAAATAGACCCGGGGTCCATAGGTTTCACTAGTGGCTTCTCTCAAGAGCATAAGTATTACGGTGGGTGAACAAATTACTGTCGAGCAATTGATAGAATTGAGCATAGTTATGAGAATATCTAGGTATGATCATGTATATAGGCATCACGTCCGCGACAAGTAGACCGACTCCTGTCTGCATCTACTACTATTACTCCACACATCGACCGCTATCCAGCATGCATCTAGAGTATTAAGTTCATAAGAACAGAGTAACACTTTAAGTAAGATGACATGATGTAGAGGGATAAACTCATGCAATATGATATAAACCCCATCTTGTTATCCTCGATGGCAACAATACAATACGTGCCTTGTTGCCTCTGCTGTCACCGGGAAAGGACACCGCAAGATTGAACCCAAAGCTAAGCACTTCTCCCATTGCAAGAAAGATCAATCTAGTAGGCCGAACCAAATTGACAATTCAAAGAGACTTGCAAAGATAACCAATCATACATAAAAGAACTCAGAGAAGATTCAAATATTGTTCATAGATAATCTTGATCATGAACCCACAATTCATCGGTCCCGACAAACACACCGCAAAAGAAGATTACATTGGATAGATCTCCAAGAGAATCGAGGAGAACTTTGTATTGAGATCCAAAGAGAGAGAAGAAGCCATCTAGCTAATAACTATGGACCTGAAGGTCTGAGGTAAACTACTCACACATCATCGGAGAGGCTATGGCGTTGATGTAGAAGCCCTCCGTGATCAATGCCCCCTCCGGCGGAGCACCGGAAAAGGCCCCAAGATGGGATCTCACGGGTACAGAAGGTTGCGGCAGTGGAATTAGGTTTTCGTGGATGCCTCTGATGGTTTGGGGGTACGTAGGTATATATAGGAGGAAGAAGTACGTCGGTGGAGCAACGTGGGCCCCACGAGGGTGGAGGGCGCGCCCAGGGGGGTAGGCACGCCCCCTGCCTCGTGCTCTCCTCGTTGATTACTTTACGTGGACTCCAAGTCCTCTGGATCACGTTTGTTCCGAAAATCACATTCCCGAAGGTTTCATTCCGTTTGGACTCCGTTTGATATTCTTTTTCTGCGAAACTCTGAAATAGGCAAAAAACAGCAATTTGGGTTGGGCCTCCGGTTAATAGGTTAGTCCCAAAAATAATATAAAAGTGTATAATAAAGCCCATTAAACATCCAAAACAGAATATATAATAGCATGGAACAATAAAAAATTATAGATACATTGGAGACGTATCAAACAACAACAACAACAATAACCCACCGCCACCACCTCCAGTTGACAACTTAGCCCGTTTTCTGAGGTTGAATCCGCCGGTGTTTTCCAGTAGCACCGAGCCGATTGTTGCTGATGACTGGCTCCGCAGGATCAGATGGGAGTTGACCACCGCAGGTTGCACAGATGCTGAGAAGGTGCGCTTTACCGCACACCAACTGGATGGACCCGCAGCCTTATGGTGGGAGAATTAAACAACCACTTTCCCCATAGCCAATGTCACTTGGGATCAGTTTTAGCAAGCATTCCGCACTGCACATGTCTCAACTGGAGCTATGAGCATGAAGAAGCGTGAGTTTCGCAACTTACGCCAGGGAAATCGTACTGTGGGGCAGTACGTAGATGAGTTCAGCAAGTTAGCTCGCTATGCCCCGGATGATGTGGCCACAAATGTCGCGAAGCAGGAGAAGTTTATGGAAGGGCTGAATGATGAGCTGAGCATGCAGTTGATGGTAGCAACATTTGCAAGCTACCAGGAGTTGGTGGACAGGGCTCTTATGATTGAAGGGAAGCAGCAGCAGATAGAGAGCCGCAAAAGGAAGTATGGACAAGGGAAGTATAATTCTGGAGCTCAGCAAAAGCCTCGTTTTACCCCAAACTCGGGAGGATATACCCATAACCATGGAGGCCACACTCACAATGGAGGAAGTTCTCATAACCACAGTGGCCCCAAGAATGGAAATGGGAATGGAGCAAGCAACAACGAGAACCGTTCCAACCCAGCAACACCCGCTAAGAAGGATCTGAGTCATGTCACTTGTTACAAGTGCGGGAAGACTGGGCACTACACCAATGATTGTTCTGAGTTGAAGAATGGCAATGGAAATGGAAGCTCTGGGAAGAAGCCCAACCCTTTCAACAGAGGACAGGTGAACCACGTTAACGCGGAGGAGGTTGAGGAGCAACGGGATGCAGTTATAGGTAAGTTTTTTATTAAGTCATTTACTGCAATCATTCTTTTTGATACTGGTGCATCGCATTCATACATTTCGAGGGGGTTTGTCGATAAGTAGAAGTTTCCCACCAAAGTTCTTAAGACACCTATGCTAGTAAGCTCACCTAGAGCGGAGTATATGGCAAGTAGTGGATGTTTTCAGCTGCCATTGACCATAGGTAGGCATGTTTTCCCCTCAGACCTAATAATTTTGGAGTCACAAGGATTGGATGTGATACTAGGCATGGATTGGCTATCCATGTATGGAGGAAATATCGATTGCGCTAGTAAGTCAATTCTGCTCACCACCCCAGAGGGTAAACGGATTAAGTATGTGTCTTGGCATGCGCCAAAGAGGACTCAAGTAAACTCGCTCTCAGGAGTTGTTCAGGAGGAAGTGCCTGTTGTGAAGGATTACCCGGACTAGGTATGCCGCCAGATCGAGATATAGAGTTTTTGATAGAGTTGTTGCCAGGCACCGGACCAATATCAAAGAGACCATACCGGATGCCCGCAAATGATCTGGAGGAGATTAAGAAGCAGATTATGGAGTTATTGGAGAAAGGGTACATTCGACCAAGTTCATCACCGTGGGGATCCCCAGTGCTCTTGGTTGAGAAGAAGGATGGATCCTTGAGAATGGTTGTTGATTATCGTGCATTGAATGAAGTGACGATCAAGAAAAAGTACCCACTACCGATGATCAACGATCTGTTTGACCAGCTGCAAGGAGCTAAAGTATTCTCCAAGATCGATCTGCGATCAGGATACCATCAGCTGAAGATCCAAGAACAGGATATACCTAAGACAGCTTTCACCACAAGGTACGGGCTATATGAGTACATAGTTATGTCATTTGGATTGACTAATGCCCCTGCCTATTTCATGAGTATGATGAACAAGGTATTCATGGAGTTCCTGGACGAGTTTGTTGTGGTGTTCATTGATGATATTATGGTATACTCGAAGAATGAAGAGGAGCACAGGAGCATTTGCGTTTAGTTCTCGAGAAGCTCAGGGAACACCAGTTATATGCCAAATTTAGTAAATGTGAGTTTTGGTTTAAGGAAGTTGGACTCCTTGGACATGTTATATCAGGAGAAGGTATAGCAGTAGACCCTACCAAGGTTCAGTCAGTCACAGAGTGGTTGGCACCCACCTCAGTAGGAGAGATCCTCAGTTTTCTTGGACTCGCGGGATATTACCGGAGATTCATTGAGAATTTTTCCAAGATTGCGAAGCCCATGACGGAGTTATTGAAGAAGGACACCAAGTTCAAATGGATTGAAGAGTGTGAGGCTAGTTTTCAGGAGTTGAAGAAGCGGTTAGTTACAGCCCCAGTGCTAATTCTTCTAGACATACGCAAGGATTTCCAAGTGTACTGCGATGCCTCTCGCAAAGGACTTGGAGGTGTACTTATGCAAGATGGAAGAGTTGTTTCATATGCCTCACGTCAGCTTCGACCTCATGATTTGGATTATGCCACGCATGATTTGGAGTTAGCAGCCGTAGTGCATGCGCTCAAGACCTGGAGACATTTTCTTATTGGAAATCCTGTGATGTGTACACGAATCACAAGAGTTTGAAATACATTTTCACTCAGAAGGAGCTGAATCTCAGGCAGAGGAGATGGTTGGAGCTTATAAAGGATTATGATATGAAGCTGCATTATCATCCAGGAAAGGCCAATGTCGTAGCAGACACTTTGAGCCGGAAGAGTTATGTCAATACCCTCGTAAGCGGAGGACTACCGCAGGAGTTAGTTGACGATCTCAAGGAACTTTGTTTGGAGATAGTTCCAAGAAGTTTTGTTGCAGCAATGGAGGTTCAGTCTACATTATTGGGAAAGATTCGTGAAGCTCAAAAGGATGACAAGGAAATTGCTGAGATAAAGAAGAAGACGAGCAAAGGAAAAGCCAAGGGTTTTCATGAGGATGAGCACGAAACCTTATGGTTTGAGGATTGTGTATATGTACCCAATAATGCAGAGATCAGGAAGTTAATACTTTAGGAGGCTCATGACTCACCATACTCGATTCACCCCGGAAACACCAAGATGTATTTGGATTTGAAGGAGCGTTTCTGGTGGACGGGTATGAAGAAGGATATTGCCGAGTATGTAGCCGTATGTGATGTATGTCAGAGAATGAAGGCAGAACATCAGAAGCCAACAGGATTACTGCAGCCTATGTCGATACCCGAATGGAAGTGGGACAAGCTTGGCATGGATTTCATTACCGGATTACCCAGGACCCGATCGGGATATGATTCTATCTGGGTAGTAGTTGATCGTTTGACCAAGGTAGCTCACTTTATCCCAGTGAAAACCACCTATACGAGTGCGAAGTTGGCCAAGATATATATGACCAGGATCTATGTCTGCATGGAGTTCCGAGGACCATCGTATCAGATAGAGGAACACAGTTTACTTCGAAGTTTTGGAACCAGTTGCACCAGACTTTGGGCACCAGGCTAGATTTTAGTATAGCCTTTCATCTGCAGATAGATGGACAGACCGAGAGAGTCAATCGGATTCTGGAGGACATGTTGAGAGCTTGTGTGCTAGATTATGGATCTAGTTGGGATGATAATTTGCCTTACGCGAAGTTCTCATACAACAACAATTATCAAGCTAGTTTGAAGATGGCACCTTTCGAAGCTTTGTATGGAAGAAGGTGCAGAACACTGTTAATGTGGGATGAAGTTGGAGACCATCAATTGTTTGGACCGGATCTAATTAAAGAGTCTGAAGAGAAGGTTAAGTTGATTCGAGATAGACTGAAGGGAGCTCAGTCCAGGCAGAAGAGTTATGCGGATACTAAACGTTAGGAGGTAGTCTACGAAATCAGAGACATAGCATATCTTCGTGTGTCACCACTCCGAGGAGTTAAACGATTTGGAGTTAAGGGAAAGTTAGCCCCGAGATTTGTAGGACCATACCGAGTTTTGGAGCGTATGGGAGAGGTGGCCTACAAGTTGGAGTTACCCGAAGGATTGTCAGGAGTTCATGAAGTGTTTCACGTTTCCCAGTTGAAGAAGTGCCATCCAGAGATGGCCGATATTCCTCTGAGAGATACAGTGCCCCTGGAAGCAATTCAGTTGGATAGTGATCTAACCTACGAAGAGAAACCCGTCAAGATTCTCGAGTTTGCCAGCCGAGTTACACGCAGCAAGGTTATCAAGTTTTGCAAATTTCAGTGGAGCCACCATACTGAGGATGAAGCCACCTGGGAACGAGAAGAAGACCTACGGAAAGACCACCCACACCTATTTTCTAGCCAACCCGAATCTCGAGGGCGAGATTCATCTTAAGGGGGGTAGGTTTGTAACATCCCAATTTTTCAATTTGGATGTTATACATAGGTGATATGCATATCATATTTATTTGCATTTTGGTTGAGATCCTAGAAATCTTAAGCAACTCAAGGACCCAAGGAGAGAGTTGGAGATTTCATAAATTTTCTTATTTGAATTTTTTTCTCAAATTTGAAAAGAGGATCAATTTGGTTTTAATATTTTTCTTTACAATTATTTCTAATATTAAAAATAAAAGAGTGAAGATAATATGACTTCTTCAAAAAGAAAGGAATATTGGAGGAAAAATCTTAAAATCAAATATATATTTCATTTGGATTTTAATTGAGATTTTATTTGAATTAAAAAATATGCATTTTTGAAAAATTGCATTTAAGGCCAGAAAAATGTTCACTTTGTTCTAAATATTTTATTAAGACGATGAAAATTGTTTTTGGAATTTTAAGATTTTTTTATATTTTATTAGGATTTTTATTCGGGAAAATATTATTTAAAAAAAATTCCGCTCGACTGGGCCGAAGGCCCAGCGAAGCAGGCCCCGGCCCGCCAGCACGCCGAGTCGCGCCCGAGCCGGACTCCGGCAGGATTCCGGGAGCCGCCCGCCGCCGCTTGGCCCCTCCGCCAAGTCGGACTCCCCCCGGCCCCTTTATATACGCCGCCGCCCCGCCCCCTCATCCCCACATCGCTCCGCCGCCGTAGCCCGCACCATCGCCGCCGCAGCCCGCACCACCGCCGCCTCACGCCGCCGCCGTCGCCCCACCCCGCCGTTGCCGCCGCCGCCGGAGCCACCGGACTCGCCGGATCTCGCCTCGCCACCGTCGTCGCGGTTTTTCTCGAAGAACCGGTAAAAAAACCCGCCGCCGACGCCCCGTTTTTTTGGTTTTCGTTTTGGATCGGTTAGATCGATTTTTCTTCGGTTTCTTTTTTTAGCGAACGTTCACTCGAACGTCACTGCTGGCGAACACGTTCGCCCGTTTGTCCTTGGTAATGAACGTTCGTCTGATAGTCTTTTTCTTTTCTTTTATTTTTTTCGGCCAGGGACCTATCCGCGATTATTTTTATCGCAGATTAGCCCCTGATCTTCAAACGCTCGCAACTTTTTGCTCGCTCGTCCAAATCCAGTGAAACCAACGCCAAAATCTTCGTCTCGAACCCCTCTTTCCAGTTAACCAACCTGAACATGATTTTTAAAATTTAAAATTTGGTTTCAAGCAGATTTGAATTTGAACTTTGTTTGATCGTAGTTTGAGTTTCGTTGCTCCGATTCGATCGATTCTTTTTGCGAATCGAAGCTCTTCTCTTGTGCTTTAAGTTTGGATCTTTTGTTTTGAGTTTTACCATTGCATCTATGCTTGAGTGCTTATGTATGCTATTGTTTGTTTGCGATAGAGTTTCCGGAGTGCGAAGCGTGCTACTACGAGTCACTAGGACTTTCAGATCGTGAGCAAGGCAAGTAACACTTTGATCATAGCCCTTATTACCCAGTTTTTATGCATTAGTCTCAATCCTCAAACATTGCATAAGTAGGATCTGTTAACATGTGGGTTTTGGGAAGTAGTAGTTGAGGTAGTACCTATTGCCCTTTTCATTCAAACCCTGGGAGTTACTTCTACGTTATGCTTATTGCTATGCTATGCTCGTAGACGTGGATTGGTTGAGTGTATCTATGACAGATGTGAGAGTTGATAATTAATGGTTAACTTAAGGTGGCTACTTTAATACACATGTGGGTGGATTGTTTGTGGGCACCTGGGGAATCCAGTGTTGTCCAAGGAGATCCCGGGGAATTCGTGTGATCATCCTATGGTTCGCCACCCAGGCTCAAAGGGATCATAAGATTATTCATGCTAGAAACTTCCGTGTGCAGCCACAAGCCATTATGGGCTCTGGCATAGTTGAGTAAGTTATGGGAATCCTTTCCATGATGGGCTAGCAGATGTAGGGGATTGTAGGTGTACCGGCCTATCTATCGGTTAAGGGGACCTCTTCGGAAAGACTGTGTCTCAGTTATCCATTTCTCAAACACCATGCAGTGCAAGAAATACAACGGAGGAGATCGAGTCTTGTGGGGAAAAGTGCGCAAACCTCTGCAGAGTGTACAAACTAATCATGGTTAGCCGTGTCCCCGGTTATGGACATCTTGAGTATCTGGTTCTTGAATTATTGATTTGATCTCATCACTTTACTTAATTAATTTGTGGGGTTATTGATTATTAATTTGGGATTGAGATGGGGTTTCCATTCTCAATGTTTATCAACCAACTTGTTAGTTAAATAAAATATATTCCTTTCCAGTAGGGAAAAATTGGCTTTACGTAAAAGTGATAACCATAGAGCCTCCACCAGCCATATATGCATGTAGTGTTAGCTGTTACATTGTTCATTGCTCTATAGTGTTATTTTGCCAGCATATTCCATGTGTTGACCCGTTTCGGGCTGCAACGTATTATGTTGCAGAATTTTAAGACGAAGACTAAGGTGCACTAGGTCGTTGTCGTGCACTCAGCTATGCCGTTGGAGTTGATCGACTCATTTACCTTCGAAGCTTCCGCTATTATCGTATTTAGTTGGCCTTAAGCCATATTATTGTAATAAGTTCTCTTTTGAGACATTTTGATGTAATAAGTGTGTGATTGAACTCTGGTATAAATCCTTCAAGTATTGCGTGTGTCAGCATTACCGATCCAAGGATGACACTTATGCACAGAGATTTGATCATTTGAGGTTGGATCGCTACAAGATGGTATCAGAGCACACGCTGACTGTAGGATGCGACCATTAAGATAAGCCATAGGTCACTCTTCTCTACTCATTTTTGACTCATCTCCAGTTTCTACTCTATAGATGGCGGACCCAAGGTACAAGTTTGCTCAACCGGATGAAGATACACCCTTTGGACGACATTTGAAGGAAGTCACTAGATGCCTGAACATCGGAATACCAAGCTTCACCGGGACCTAAACCGCCACTTTACCAGAAGAGGAGCGTTGGATGATTCGAGTTCATGTTCCAGGAAGGACATTCGCGCCAGTTACTGAGCCCATAGAGTTTTCCTTTGATGCACCAACCTGGAGTCTAGGAAAGAGCATGGCAGCCCACATAGCCATGGGACGCATCGGTGAAGTTTACAACAAGGATCTTAAGGACACTATCTATCAGATATGTGGGCGCCGAGATGAGCAATGGGAGATGATCAGCACCAGGAGGGACAAGTCCATTGCAGCCTACATCCAGGAGTTAAACCAGCACATTTGCCGCCAGGAGAACCAAATGTGCGCCAGCATGCTAGATCTGAAGAAGGTGATGACCAGGAACATGGAGCTTGAAGAGGAACTCAAGTCTACACGTGATGGATATGAGGAGGAAATTGTAGTGTTACTGGAGAAGAATGAAGACCTGAAGAAGAAGCTAAGGATATTCATGGGAGACCCCGCACCTGGAGAGGACAACCACCCCGAGGACTACATCATCATCGACGACACCGACTCCGACCCCGATAGTGATGATGATTATGAAGACGAAGCTGGAGCGGATATCATGGAGTCTTCCATCGATCAAAATTTCTAGTCGACCACCATGTTATCAGTAGTATTTTCCCCATGTATATAGTAGTAGTCCGAGTATATTGTAACGGTAGCTAGATCAATTGTATGCCCTTGTTTGAATTGAGTGGTCTGAAATGAATGTGTTTGCCTCATGTGCATATGGGTAGTGATTTCTCTTAGACCTCATTCTATTCTAATCTCTCCCCTCTAAACCCATCAGATGCCTCCGAGACATGAACCCGGATTTGTCTTCCCACCGGAGCTTACTCAGTTGATCCAACAGCAGAATGCCTTGATGCAGTTGCTAGTCCAGAACCAAGGGAACAACAACAACAACAACAATAACCCACCGCCACCACCTCCAGTTGACAACTTAGCCCGTTTTCTGAGGTTGAATCCGCCGGTGTTTTCCAGTAGCACCGAGCCGATTGTTGCTGATGACTGGCTCCGTGGGATTGGAAGGGAGTTGACCACCGCAGGTTGCACAGATGCTGAGAAGCTGCGCTTTGCCGCACACCAACTGGATGGACCAGCAGCCTCATGGTGGGAGAATTACACAACCACTTTCCCCATAGCCAGTGTCACTTGGGATCAGTTTCAGCAAGCATTCCACACTGCACATGTCTCAACTGGAGCTATGAGCATGAAGAAGCGTGAGTTTCGCAACTTACATCAGGGAAATCGTACTGTGGGGCAGTACGTAGATGAGTTCAACAAGTTAGCTCGCTATGCCTCGGATGATGTGGCCACAGATGCCGCGAAGCAGGAGAAGTTTATGAAAGGGCTGAATGATGAGGTGAGCATGCAGTTGATGGTAGCAACATTTGCAAACTACCAGGAGTTGGTAGAGAGGGCTCTTATGATTGAAGGGAAGCAGCGGCAGATAGAGAGCCGCAAAAGGAAGTATGTACAAGGGAAGTATAATTCTGGAGCTCAGGAGAAGCCTCGTTTTACCCCGAACTCGGGAGGATATACCCATAACCATGGAGGCCACACTCACAATGGAGAAAGTTCTCATAACCACAGTGCCCCCAAGAATGGAAATGGGAATGGAGCAAGCAGCAACCAGAACCGTTCCAACCCAGCAACACCCGCTAAGAAGGATCTGAGTCATGTCACATGTTACAAGTGCGGGAAGACTGGGCACTACGCCAATGATTGTTCTGAGTTGAAGAATGGCAATGGAAATGGAAGCTCTGGGAAGAAGCCCAACCCTTTCAACAGAGGACAGGTGAACCACATTAACGTGGAGGAGGTTGAGGAGCAGCCAGATGCAGTTATAGGTAAGTTTTTGATTAAGTCATTTACTGCAATCGTTCTTTTTGATACTGGTGCATTGCATTCATACATTTCAAGGGGGTTTGTGGATAAGTATAAGTTGCCCACCAAAGTTCTTAAGACACCTATGCTAGTAAGCTCACCTGGAGCGGAGTATATGCCAAGTAGTGGATGTTTTTAAGGCACCTATGAAATGGTCTTTGTCGTTCGCCAGCGGACGGCAAAGAAGCTGGACGGCACACGTGGCAGGTTAGGTCCGTTAGGGGGTTAACGGCATGCTTTGCCATCCGCTGGCAGACGGCAAAGACCATTGCACCTTTGCCATCTGCCAGCGGACGGCAGAGTAACCAAATAGGCCAGCCCCCAGGTGCTTCCATGTGGCATGCTATGCGGTCAACTGGTAGACGGCAAAGGTGCAATGGTCTTTGCTGTCTGCCAGCAGACGACAAAGTAACCAAATAGGCCAGCCAGTGCCCCAGGTTGCACAGGTAGCTGCCACGTGGCAGCTTTGCCGTCTGCTGGCTGATGGCAAAGCTCTTTGCAGTCTGCCAGCAGACGACAAAGAGCCTGTATAGCCCCTGTTTTTTCTTAAATTCATTCAATTTCATAGAATAAACATTTGAAGATATATATAGACAAGCATATCCAACAAGTTTCCAACACATCCGACAACATATCCAACAAGTTTGCAACAACACATATCCAACAAGTTTCCAACACTACATATCCAATAAGAAGTTTCCTCCAACAAAGTTCATCGTACAAAATCAAAACAAAAAGAGTATACTCCAAGAAAGCAAGCTCCTCATCTAAAGCAAATCTGCAAATTGGGAAAGAAGAAAGTTGGAAGAAGAAGGCTAGCTAGAAAAAGAAGTGTGACGCCCCTGATTTGACTGTACACTAATCATGCACACAAATGTGTACGATCAAGATCAGGGACTCACGGGAAGATATCACAACACAACTCTAAAACATAAATAAGTCATACAAGCATCATAATACAAGCCAGGGTCCTCGAGGGCTCGAATACAAGTGCTCGATCACAGACGAGTCAGCGGAAGCAACAAAATCTGAGTACAGACCTAAGTTAAACAAGTTTGCCTTAAGAAGGCTAGCACAAACTGGGATACAGATCGAACGAGGCGCAGGCCTCCTGCCTGGGATCCTCCTAACTACTCCTGGTCGTCGTCAGCGGCCTGCACGTAGTAGTAGGCACCTCCAGTATCGTAGGAGTCGTCGTCGACGGTGGTGTCTGGCTCCTGGACTCCAGCATCTAGTTGCGACAACCAGATAGAAAGGAAAGGGGGAAAAGAGGGAGAGAAGCAACCGTGAGTACTCATCCAAAGTACTCGCAAGCAAGGAGCTACACTACATATGCATGGGAAATGTGTAAAGGGGCATATCAGTGGACTAAACTGCAGAATGCCAGAATAAAAGGGGGATAGCTAGTCCTGTCGAAGACTACGCTTCTGGCCATCTCCATCTTGCAGCATGTAGAAGAGAGTAGATTGTAGTCCTCCAAGTAGCATCGCATAGCATAATCCTATCCGGCGATCCCCTCCTCGTCGCCCTATTAGAGAGCGATCACCGGGTTGTATCTGGCACTTGGAAGGGTGTATTTTATTCAGTATCCAGTTCTAGTTGTCATAAGGTCAAGGTACAACTCCGGGTTGTCCTTTTACCGAGGGACACGGCTATTCGAATAGATAAACTTCCCTGCAGGGGTGCACCACATAACCCAACACGCTCGATCCCATTTGGCCGGACACACTTTTCTGGGTCATGCCCGGCCTCGTAAGATCAACACGTCGCAACCCCACCTAGGCTCAACAGAGAGGTCAGCACGCCGGTCTAAACCTATGCGCGCAGGGGTCTGGGCCCATCGCCCTATGCACACCTGCATGGTTCGTACGCGGCCGGAAGCAGACCTAGCCCCCTTAATACAAGCGCGAGCTTACGGTTCAATGCGGCGCGCGCCACTCAGTCGCTGACGTCAAAAAGAGCTTCGGCTGATACCACGACGCCGGGATACCCATAACTACTCCCGCGTAGATGGTTAGTGCGTATAGACCAAATGGCCAGACTCAGATCAAATACCAAGAACTCGTTAAGCGTGTTATGTATCCGCGAACGCCGACCAGGGCCAGGCCCACCTCTCTCCTAGGTGGTCTCAACCTGCCCTGTCACTCCGCCATAAAGTAACAGTCGGGGGCCGTCAGGAACCCAGGCCCACCTCTACCGGGATGGAGCCACCTGTCCTTTCAGCCCCCTCATCAGAATCACTTGCGGGTACTCAACGAGCCGACCCGACTTTAGTCACCACATGTGTCAAGTATATAGTATATAAGTATATACCCGTGATCACCGCCCAAGTGATCACGGCCCGATAGTATAGCACAGCAGACGGACAAGAATGTTGGGCCACTGATGGAAAACTAGCATCCTATACTAAGCAGTAGGATAGCAGGTAAGGGAAACAACTGTAGCAACAATGACAGGCTATGCAACAGAATGGGATTAACCGAAAGCAGTAACATGCTACACTACCCTAATGCAAGCAGTAGAGAGTAGAGTAGGCGATATCTGGTGATCAAAGGGGGGGCTTGCCTGGTTGCTCAGACAAGAGAGAGGGGTCGTCGGTGACGTAGTCGACCACAGGGGCATCAGCATCGTCACGGGGTCTACCGAAGAGAAGAGGGGGGAGAAATAGTAAATACATAGCAAGCAAGTGCATAACAGGACAACACGCAGAGCTAGACGTGTTCTAACGTGGTATGAGGTGATACCGGTGAAGGGGGGAGACATCCGGGAAGTATCCCCGGTGTTTCACGTTTTCGGACAGATGAACCGGAGGTGAAATGTTGCAGGTTCACTAAGCTAGGGACGCGTGGCGGACGAACAGACCGCGTATTCGGATTCGGCTCGTCGTTCTGAGCAACTTTCATGTAGAAAGTATTTTCATCTGAGCTACGGTTTAAAAGATATGATTTTCTAAAGATTTACTAATTTCTGGAATTTAATTAATCATTTAATTTAATTCGAAATTGTATTTACGACATCAGCATGATGTCATGCTGACATCAGCAGTCAGCAGGGGTTGACTAAGTCAAACTGACATGTGGGTCCAGTGGGACCCACCTGTCATTCTCTGTTTAGGTTAATTAGGGTTTAGCTAATTAATTACTGTTTAATTAAATTAACTAATTAATTCGATTAATTTAAACAGGATTAATTAACTTAATTAATTTAGTTAATTAATTAATTAATTAAATTTATTTTTCATTTTTTATTTTATTATTATTTACTTTTTTATATTCTTTTTTTTACGTTCCAAGGGCGTGGGCCCCATCTGTCATTGACACAGGGGGGAGGACCCACTAGTCAGTGGTACAGGGGCCCGGCGGAGCGGGCGTAACGGGTGGCGGGGCGGGACGAACCCGCCAGGGCTCGCGAGCACACGCCCGAGGCGTGGCCGCGGCCAAGGCGCGCCGCCGGCGAGCAAGGTGAGGCGGGGCGGGGCCT